>NC_080736.1:5057500-5115000 GCF_019097595.1 Hemibagrus wyckioides | reverse complement strand
ACTATTTGCGGTTATATATTTTGTAAGGGCCACTTAATGGTGCTGTGTCTGTCCTCTTAAGTGCTGCGTCTCTGCTTCTCAGCCTGCAGGACCTGGAACGCTCCAGCATTACACGCTGAAGATGACGATTAAAAGACGGAGCGTCCATACATCATCCCTGCGTTACATCAGGGTTTAATACCAGCATCTGTTAACATGAGCTAAGTACCATAAAGCCACGCATCACTTCATAAATGATATGATTAGCTGACCTTGGGGCTGGAGACGAGTGTGTGCTGAAATGAGCTCATCAGTTACCCAAGTGCAGAATTAGTGGAGAGGAAGCTGTAACAGTCGCAGGAAGTAGCAGAAGGAACCTTCTACACACATGAGGGTTCCTCGAATGGAAATGAGATTTATTAACGAGACACATAAATGTTCTCAGTGCATATAAGTAAAGGCAATGTTGTACTATTATTATTCAATTAAACATTTTTAGGCAACACAAAACTCACACTCTAAAACAAAAGGCTTAACCTCAAATATTATACTATATATATATATATGCTCACTACATAGTGCAGAACATATAGTGTGCACTATATACTCAATAAAGCCACATCTGACACTCAGCCATAAAAATATAAACAATAGAAATTGTTAATTATTTACAAGCATGATCACTTATAGGACACCTACTTTATTTATTTATTTTTTAAATTATAAATTTTAGATTTTTTTTTGTTAACTATTTACAAGCATTATCACTTATACAACACCTAATATTTAAAAAAAAAATACATTTTAGAATTTTTTGTCAACTACTTACAAGCTTTATCACTTATAGGACATCTACCTTTATTTATTTATTTATTAAATGTAATTTTAGAATTTTTTGTTAGTGATGTACAAGAATTTAAGACTTAATTTTTAAATTAAATTTTAGAATTTTGTTTTTTTTTAACTATTTATAAGCATTGTCACTTATATGACACCTACTCTTTTTAAAAAAAAAAAAAATAAATAAAGTTTAAGAAATGTTTTTGTTTTTTTATTCATAAGCATTATCACTTATACAACACTTCCTTTTTTGTTTGAAAATTAAATTTTAGAATTTGTTTTGTAAACTATTTACAAGCATTATCACTTATAGGACATCTACCTTTTTATTTTTTATTTAAATTTAATTTTAGAATTTTTTTGTTAGCAATTTACAAGGATTATCACTTATACAAAACTTAATATTTAAATTTAATTTTAGAATTTTTCTTAGCAATTTACAAGCATTATCACTGATACAACACCTACTATATTTAAAAAAAAAATTTAGAACTATTTACAAGCATTATCACTTATACAACACGTACAATTATTTTTTTAAAAATAAATTTTAGAATTTTTTTGTTAACTATTTACTAGCATTATTACTTATACAACATCTACTTCTTTTAAAAATTTTATTTTAGAAATTTTTAGAAACATTATCACTCATACAATAAAAAAAATAAATTTAGAAACTTTTTTAGAAAACAAGAAAATTACTGCAAAATTAAACAAATCTAAATTTGCTGAAGTCTTAATTTCAACAGTCTAAATTTCAACCCTGGTTCTTAAACACTGTATGTATAGTATCTAAAAAAATTTAACTAGGATTTTTAAATGTTGAAAATTTAACTAAAGACATTTATACTCAACTCTACATTTATGCATTAAGAAATGACAAAGTGTAATCCATGTAAACAAAGTCATAAAATTTTAATTGATGGTACACCTTAATTCCAAATAAGACAATATTAATTAGCATTAATTATATTACAGCAAGCTAATAACTGCTAATAATTGCTAATAACTGCTTTCAGGTACCTGGGCGTAAGTATTTGCACCCCCACATTCAGCCTTTTGAATTCTGCCCTATTAATTAAGGCAGTTAGATCATGTTGGTCATTATTCAAGTGATTATTCCAGGCACTAGTTACTTTCTTGGCTACTAATCCTGTATTCATTATGAAATTTGTTTGTTAATACCACAGCGCTGCTGAATTCTGGAAACTGATTGGTCCGAATGAAGGTATAGCAGCAGCTCTAGTACGTGTATGTCAACATTATCATTTCATTCCACCGTGACTGTTGATACAGTGAGATTATGGAAGGAGTTTCCAGTTTTAACAGTCTGTAACTTTCCTTATTAATTACAATTGTCTTGTAAGGTTGCCTTCTAAGAGAGAGAGAAATTAATAAATTGAGGCTGGTGACAGTTTCTAGCTGTCTGAGTGATGTAAGGATTATGAAAGGATTAATGAATGAACTATTAATGAATAGAAATCATGACATTATTCATTCCTGGAAATTTCTACTGTTTTGGTTTCGGCAGTGAATGTCTTTGTCATGTTTTACTCCACAGTGGTGGTTAATATGAAGCTCATATGAAAGTAGACACTTAGGATTTGTAGTGTTTCAGAAGTATTTCTGTTTCTCTTAGCCTACTAGGGGCGATATATTCATAGACAAGTTCCAAATAAACAAAAACCGTTCATTTTTTCCCCACAGAAATGTTCGTATTTTCAAAGTAAATGTTGATATCAAACCCATTTCTGCTCTCTGAGATGCTCCAAGTGCTTGTTCATCTAAAAAGCAGCTCACAAGAGTAAATAGATGTTGTGTATAAAATTAAATAAAATAAAATAAAATAAAATAAATCCGTTCTTAGACTGCTGCCCCCACGACCCATTTCCAAATAAGCAGAAGACAATAAATGAATGAATGAATGAAAATAAATAAATAAATTAATTAAATTATTAAATTAAATAATTAAAAAAATAAATATTTCAATAAAACTTTTACAATTTTTTTCAACAATTCAATTTAGTCCAATGATGGCTTACGTCGACATACCTGAGACATCAAAGTAATCACACACTGACACGCAAACACAATGTATATAAGCATAAAAGAGAGAGCTGAAAGGCATAGTTAAATAATACCTATAGTATTTGCATAATACCTACAGTAATTAACCCACGGACAGATCCGCACAATAATACAAACGCAATGTTCTCGCAGTGTGATGGAAAACCTCTAGCTGCATTTGTCGCACCATTTCCGAAAATAAACCCAACAGTCATCATACCAACGTTAATAACTGGGACGTAATATCATAGCAACGGTATAATGACTGTTGGATGCTTGTTAACACCCATTCACACCCATAATCACAGGAGATTACTTATACAAGCTTTCAGAATAACTCACCAGACAACATGCAAATATATGCAAGTATGAATCTAACCTCACACACACACACACACACACACTGAATAAAGCAGGGAAGGTCGAAACCGCAGAGCGTGTCAAGTGTACGGTGCTGTCTAGATTAACCTCGGAGAGATCCAGGCCGAGTCTCTCCCGCCTGGGCCGCGTTCACCAGAGATTGGCAATACAATCGCTCATTTCAATTTGCCCCGAAACCCTATAGCCTGAGTGCCAGACCTGCTGAAATAGCATGCAAATGCGAATGGTATCTATGATTCTCTCGCCCGTGGGCCCACCGGGGCTCGGCTGTTCACTAACACACTCGCATACACACACAAATATACATATAGCACTTGAATTTCGATTCCCATTGTCCTCCATTTATTCTTATTCTCAATTTCTTTTACACACACACACACGCGCGCAGTCGGGTTCAGTGCTGAAACTAACCACTTTAGCTAAAGTGAGTGTTAATTATGGACAGCCAAAGCAGTCAATAGAAGGTTAATGCAGAAGTCAGAGGATAAATTCCTTTAAGCATTGCATCACTTGGCCATCTCCCCAGCTCGCCCTCCGCCTGATCAATACGCTTTACTGTAATGCTCTCTCCATCGATCCTCATCAACCCTGCGCTACGGACACACCGACGAGAAAAGAAAAGAATAGACAAGAACAGAACAGCTAGAGGATACGGCAAAAAAAAAAAACAACTAAAAAATCTACAACTCGATAAAAACGATTTACGCCTCCTGTCTACTGCTTGTTTTTTTTTCTTTTTCCAATTTTCCTTTCTATCTCTATTCCAGATCTGGAAACTGGACAGCTAGGCACTTGCTCCTGTGCTCTTAACAGCATGGAAATGTGCTTAAAAGCGACATCAGTGTTTCAACGCAGACCAATTACCCTGATGAATGTGGGGTTCTGGAAAAAGGAGGAAATGCGAGACAAGCAGATGGGAGATCAGGATTATTGGGTTAAGTCGTTTATAAACCCACTGCTACAAATGGGCATGTTTGAGCACCACATTAAAGGAGAAGTCGCAAAACGTCCGGCACTGACCAAAAAAATAAAGCCTGGGTACTGATGTATCCGTCATGACGGACGAGTGAGAGTGAGCGTGAGAGATGAATATTTAGAACCAGAGCTGGAAATTTCTTCAGCATAATAAGAGAGTTGAATTACTTAAGGTTTATTTTCACGTGCTTAGATTTTGCTAGTAGTTTAAATTCATCCAGATATGTGTACTTTTACTTAATTCCATTTCCAAGGAAAATATTAATGTAAAACATCCACTTATGTTATGTCTAATTTTGACCTTCAAATGTCTCTTTGTCTCTCAATAAGCCAATTATCTCCAGGATACTTCATTTCCGTTACAGTTTTCAATTCAATTAAATTTTATTTGTTTAGCGCGTTTAACAGTGGACATTGTCTCAATGCAGCTTTACAGAACATAAGAAACACAGTACACAAAGCTCAAGACTTACAGTTACATTTATTTGTATTTATCCCTAATGAGCAAGCCTGAGGAGAATGTGGTGAGGAAAAACTCTCTCAGATAAGAGGAAGAAACCTTGAGAGGAACCAGACTCAAAAGAGAACCTCATCCTCATTTGGGTGACACAGGAGAGTGTGTTTATAAACCATTATAAACACCAGAGAGTGTGATTATGAATAATATCCTTTCTACAGTCATATACAGTCAGTTGGAGTTGAGTAACCAGGAGCTCAGTTTAACATCGAATCAAGGCCAAATCGTCATCTTTTGTGACCTTCTACCTTCTGCTACACATGGATAAGCCACCTACCGGGCCACAGCGTTGAACTAGTGGACGTCCGGCCTGGACGTCCGGCCTACATTTACATTTCTGGCATTTTGGCAGACGTCCTTATCCAGAGCGACTTATAATTTATCTCATTTTATGAGGGTTAAGCTCAGGGGCAGTTTGGTGGACCTGGGATTCAAACTCACAACCTTCCAATCAGTAGTCCAACACCTTAACCACTAAGTTACCACATCCCCACAGATGTTACAGTGCTTCGATATGCTGGACAAAGCAAAAAGCCACCTTCTTTCTTTGCAAAATGTTAAGTTTTGATAATTTGCTAGCACTAATCAATATAATTAAGTTATATTAACAAGTTAGACTAGCATCAATTCCAGCAGCTCACACAACTGGTTAGGCCGAAAATGAAATTTTAGCTCATGATGTTATCAGGAAAAAAATAATGAGGGTAAAGTTAATTTTCATACCAAAACATTTGTGTCCATGTTGATGACTGAAGGTCTTTGTCTTTGTCTTAATATAAAGCTCATATGAAAGTAGACACTCAGGACTTTAAGAATTTGTAGTGTTTCACAAGTATTTATGTGTTTTTAGCCTAATAGGAGCGATATATTCATAGAAAAGGTCAAATAAAACAAAAACGATTCATTTATTTCCATAGCAGCTCAGATTTGATCTTCAGCCAGTAGAATTCTGTGTAAGGTTCTCCAACAGAGGGAAAAACACACGTCTAAAACACACTGAAAGCAGTCCTCATTTTATATCAGACTGGTGATAAAATAATTCATTTATTTATACTGGTCAAAAATGTCCCATAAGTCGAGTTGGAAGGTGAGTGTACTAGTAGAAATGGATAAATTTGTCAGTTAAAAACTTTCTCTTTTTTATTTCGTAAAATTAACCACCATATCAAAACATTCACCATCATTTCCTGGTGCCTTTGCGGTTGGTAACAGTACTCAGGTGATACACTGCATGGCTTTATTGCAACACAGCTGCTTTCCTCGTAACCCCAATCCAGGTGTTCGGCTGGGTGTTTTTAACGCTTTGATGCGGAATGTGATCGAACGAGTAGATCACGTACAGGAGCTCGTAGAAATCACGGAATGAAAGGTCACGTGCCTAGCTTTTTCTTTTCCATCTGACAACACATCTACACGAACATGCTCTTTATAAACAGTCAGGAGAGACTAAAGCAGAGCCGTCGGTGTCACAACTCAACTCGCACTTCCTGTGAAAGATATTTTGGTTCAAAGTTGATGTGGATTACATTCATTTGCATAAGTCGTAAAAATCAAATCAGAAAGGTAAAACAGCTAACTCCCCCCCCCCAACCTCTTAAACATTACATATGAACTGATGATGTGACTGATGCAGAGTAAATGCAAACTCACATGGACTTGAATAGTAGATGTGCAACATTTTCGAAGACTAAATAAATAAAAAAAAAAGTAGAAAGCATGCCAAACAACTTGTTTAACCCCTTTTAAATGGTGTACACTGGGACTTATGGGACATTTTCAATTCATTATTTTATCACCAGTCACAAGTCTGATATAAAATGGGTCAGGACTGTTGTTGTTGGCTTTCAGTGTGTTGTAGACGTGTGTTTTTCCCTCTGTTGGAGAACCTTACACGGAATTTTACTGGTTAAAGATCAAACTTGAGCTACTTTTTAGATGAACACACACTTGGAGCATCTCAGAGAGCAGAAATGGGTTTGATATGAATATTTACTTTGAAGACAGAAATATTTCTGTGGGAAACAAATGAACGTTTTTTGTCTTATTGGTCATTTCTATGAATATATCACTCCTAGTAGGCTGGGGAAAGACAGAAATACTTATAAAACACCAAAATTCCTGAGTGTCTACTTTCATATGAGCTTCATATTAAACACCACTGTGGAGTGAGACATGACAAAGACGGTCACTGCTGAACACGGACACAACCAAAACAGGAGGAAACTTTTTTGGCTTCTGGGAAAAATAATTATAAATTAAAAATTTGATTAAATTGTATGATATACTGTATATTTAGAGATTAATTTTAAAATGAACAATTTTCTGTAAATTGCTATTATAGTGGTATAAAGTGGAATAAAACATTTTTATGTTGTACGGTTAAGTTTGGGAAATTGAACTGAAATGTATACGTTTTCCATAAATAAAACTTCAATTTTTAATTTTTTATTGTTTGGACGAGTTAAAAGTTAACTTCAAGTCGTGTTCACACCCAGTTCTTAAAGCAGCAGGTGAACTTTTGTTTAGATCGAAAAAGAAACAGATCTGTCATTACTAAATGATGAATTCATGAGAAAACATTAACACTAGCCCCGCCCCTCGCCTTATCTCTAACCATGGTCGCCTTTCTCATTAAAGCAACAACAAATTTCCAGCAGTCTGACGACTGGATAAGTAAAGAATAAAAAAGTGTTCGATTTGTGTGTGATAAGTGCGACGGCCGCGTGACATTCGTAGCTGACGTGGCAATTTATCAACCTGTTTCAGCCCTCGAGCTGTTGGCCAGATTAAACGTTCTGAAAAACCCTCAGCGCCCATTTCCCAAACCTGTCCAGGCTGTTAGTTTTAGACGACAATATTGTTCATATTTATTTCGCCAGGGTTAAAAATATAGCTTCAGATGAACAGCTTGAGGTCTGCTGCTGCTGCTTTAATGTGTGTGTGTGTGTTTAAATACAGTATTCAGTATCACAGCAGCTTTCAGTATTGTCTGAGGACTGTGCTGACGCTGCTTTCTGCATGTGACACATCAAACGTGTCACACATGTTCCTTTCATTATGATACTCCAATAAAACTACCGTATGATCAGCCGTTTCTTTTATTTAACGCCTATAAAAAAGCTCTTTCTTTTTTCCTCCACGCTGTAGCAAGGGAGCTTTGTAACAATGAGCTCGGCGTTAGCTACCTCTCGGGTTGAGCCGCCTGCACAGGGAGGTCTAACTCCATGTGTACAGCAAGAGTTTCTATTAAACCACATGAAACGCTGTCTCCTAGTTAATGCCTCTTAAGTCTGGGTGTCTGTGGTAGCGGTGCACTTTTTGGTCAGTATAACAATCTACATGCCGAGGGGAGAGAGACTCACTCAGCACACTCACGCTCCCCTTAAGGCTGTTTGATGTGGCTGGAGTGGGCGTGCGAGTGCGTGGGTCTTACTCCAACCAGATGCCGAACACACCCACACACACACTCAGCAAGGTGGCTACTAAACTGCCTCCATAATTGGGGTAATAAAAGAGCATGGCGGTATGTAGTATGTTGCAGGAGAGAGCTGGAGAGCTCTAAACCAGGTGGCAGTCCATTTTCCTGTTACAGGAGAAACAAATTACCCAACACCTTTCCTGATCTTTCTCCTCAAGGCCGGGGAAAGAACACCAACCCGTCGTCAAGCGGGGCTAATTTACGACCCCGGGTTCAAACGAGCACAGATTGTAAATAAAAAAGAGTTAAGATAAAGGTAAACAGAACACAGCAGATTGGTTTTAGTGAACGGAGAGCCAGAAGAAGTGAAGATGAAGGAGCAGGACGTTCTCTTCCACACCGGGTGAGAAATCATCCTGGACCTCCGGAACAACGAATGCAAATATTAGCTCTGGAAACACAACGCTTTGGCTTAATATGAGAGCAGAGAGTGTGTCACAATGCCTCCGTGTGTGTTATGTTTCAGCAGGAAGAGCTGAAGAAGATAACGAGGCACAGGGAGCAGAAGTGGTGAAAGTACACACAAAGAAAAAATAACAATTAGTGACCCAATATATAAAATCAATATATCAAGACATACTAGTGAACTAATTTTTGATTTAAAAAAAAATCCATTATGTTTTTTTTAAAAAAAAAGAAAAAAAAAGAAATGTGGACATAAAGCTGCATATATCCATTGTTTTTTTTTATTATTTATTTTTATTTTTATTTTAAGACACTATTTAAAAAAAAAACTTAAACATAAACAAAAGACATAAAACATAAAATCATTGTTTTTATACTATTAAATCAAGACATATGTCTTTGACTATGTTGGTCAAAAAAATAGTTAAAATTAATTTTTTAATTTAATGTTTTAAAGTTATTAAAATAAATAAAAAGTTTTTTTTTCAATCATTAATATTTTAAGATAAACTATAAGACCAGATTTTATATATGTAAACAAAAAGTAACTAAAATTATCTGGATTTTTGTTTGATTGTTTGTGATACTATTAAATCGAATATTTATGTTGGTCAAAAATGGTGAAGATTTTTTTAAAAATAAATAAAAATAAATAGATTCTTAATATTTAATAAAAAATAGATATACTATAAGACTATTGGGGGAAAACTGTTTATTTTATACTATTAAATTATGATATACATTTTGACAATTTACATTTAAAAAAATTGTTAATTAGTAAAATAAAAATGTAAAAAATATTCAGATTTTAAGATATACTATGGGACTGGTGCAAACAAATTCCATATAATATGTTAACGAGAAAAATAATCTAAAATCATTCTTAAAAATGTAATAATAATAATAATAATAATAATAATAATAATAATAATAATAATAATAATAATAATAATGATAATGATTGAAGATACACTGTTGGGCCCATTAATGCTGGTGTATGCAAACATAAATTTGTGAAAACTGTGAAACATAAACCAGCAAAAAACATTAATTTCTCATTCTAAATATATTTATTTTGTCCTGGGGTTATGCAAACTTTGCACTCAATTGCTTACAGCAGCTCTAGGTGTTTATTGCTGACATGCTGCATGCTTAAAGTGCACCAAAACTGTATTTATTTATACAGTGAGGGGAAAATGGTGGAGAGAGAGAGAGAGAGTAGGTGAGAGAGAGAGAGAGAGAGAGAGAGAGAGAGAGAGAGAGAGAAAGAGAGAAGGGGGGAGAGAGAGAGAGAGAGACAGTAGGTGACAGAGAGAGAGAGAGAAAGAGAGAAGGGGGAGAGAGAGAGAGAGAGAGAGAGACAGTAGGTGAGAGAGAGAGAGAGAGAGAGAGAGAGAGAGAGAGAGAGAGAGAGAGAGAGAGAGAGAGAGAAAGAGAGAAGGGGGGAGAGAGAGAGAGAGAGAGAGACAGTAGGTGAGAGAGAGAGAGAGAGAGAGAGAGAGAGAAGGGGGGAGAGAGAGAGAGAGAGAGAGAGAGAGAGAGAGAGAGAGACACAGTAGGTGAGAGAGAGAGAGAGGGCCTGGGGGAGAGGTTACGAGGTTGTGAACGTGCAGTTTGTCATAGGCGAGCGTTTGAGGGCCCATAAATCTTGGAGTGATCAGGAAAGGGCTCTCGGCGAGGCGGCGAGCGTTAACTCCACTTACCCGTGTCAGATGTGAGCATGGAGCAGCATTACTTGAAAAACTTGCTGTTCGGTGAAATGTGACTGTAAAACAATCACCTTTACGCACAAACACATACACATATACACACAAGTGCACACTCACAAGCCTTGTGGGCATCACAGGAGCGGCGCAATAACCTGCTTGATGAATGCTCCTGTCCTGACGGCTATAGTGGCACACCGGTGGCCCGCGTCTGACCCTGGTCATGTGATCAAGCCCAGTGCAAACTTCCACAATTCCCACCTGTCTTCAGGTGACAACGGGCGGTCAAACGGGGTCGGTTAATTACGGCCCGCACCAACAGCACGCCATTCAGCCTTTTCATTGCTCTGATACAAACAAGGCCTGTTTAGAGCTATAGAACCGTTCCCCCCATCACCTCATGAGCCTATACAGAGAGGCAGAAAACTTACAGATGATCTATTTCATTAAAACACACACACGCATACACACACACTATTTTCAGAAAACATTTTCTGTATACAGCAAGTTACATAGACATTGTCTAAATTTACACAGTATAAATTGAGCTTATTTTTTCCTAACCGTATAATATCCAAAGACTTTCGTTGATAGATGGCGAGTTGTTTTTTCAGCATTTTTTGTTTACTGATTTAAAGTTTCTCAGTTTTGTCATTTTTATATTTATTTTAAATGTTTTTAATTTTTTTTTTAAATAAGCAAATGTAAAATTACTCAGTTTTGTCATTTTTAAAATGTTTTTTTTTTTTTTTTTTTTTTTTTAAATAAGCAAATTTACAGTTCCTCGGTTTTGTCGTTTTTTAAAGTTATTTTTATTTTATTTTTATTTTGTTAAATAAGCAAATTTAAAATTACTCAGTTTTGTCATTTTTTTTCAAATAAATTTTTTATTTTTATTTTTAAATAAGCAAATTTTAAGTTACTCAGTTTTGTCATTTATTTTTATTTTTTAAGTAAGCAAATTAAATTATTTTCAGCTTTGTCATTTTTTAATTTATTTTTAATTTTTTTTAAGTAAGCAAATTAAATTATTTTCAGCTTTGTCATTTTTTAATTTATTTTTAATTTTTTTTAAGTAAGCAAATTAAATTATTTTCAGCTTTTTTTTAAATTTATTTTTTAATGTATTTAATTTGGTTTTAAATAAGCAAATTTAAAATTCCTCAGATGTGTCATTATTTATTTATTTATTTATTTATTTATTTTTGATAATTATTATTTATTAACAAGCAAATTTAAAGCTTCTCATTTTTGTATATTTTTAAATTATTTTATTTTTTATGATGTTTTTTAAATAACCAAAAACATCTGATTTTGTCCAGATTGAATAAAAATAAAATAATAATAATAATAATAATAATAATAATAAGAAGAAGAAGAAGAAGAAGAAGAAGAAGAAGAAGAAGAAGAAGTTATATGTTTTTGTGTAGATCTACAGCATACAGCAGATCTCCAGAGCGACTTCCATTTATTTCACTTATACAATACAACTACAACTGGGCAATACAAAGTTGCTCAAGCTTATACAAAGTTGAGGTTTACGGGCCTTGCTCAAGTTTTAGTGATTCTGGGGTTCAAACTCACAACCTTCCGATCAGCAGCCCAACATTTTGATAAACCGGTAGCGTAAGTAATAGAACAACATCGCCAGTGTGCTAGTGAAGTGCAGTGCTACAGCCTGAGGAAAATATAAACAAGTTTAGAGTTATTACATTAACCACAATTCTGAAAGCTTTCAGCTCTGAGCTGTGGCACTTCACTCCAGTCTTTTGAGTCTCCTGGGATGTGTAATTACTAGTAGGAACGTTAGATCATGGCTTTGAGTCAGACTTTATTTAGCATTTAGAATTACTGGAAAAAATGATTTATCTCTTTGTTAATTAATCCACCCATTAAAAAAAAAAAAAACTTTTTTACCATCAGCTAATACATGGTGGGATTTAGTGGAGGTTGAAGGAATTGACTGAGGTGACCACAAAGGCTTTATTTTGCTGTTATTTATTTATTTTATTTTATTTTATTTATTGTTTTCTTGCAACTGGCAGAGCTTGTTGCATTTTTTTCTTTTTCCTTTTTTTTTTTTAAAAAAAGCTTTATTTTGCTGTTTTTTTAATTATTATTTATTTATTTTTATTTATATTTATTGTTTTATTGCTGTTTTATTGGGCAACTGGCAGAGCTTGTTGTGTTTTTTTCTTTTCCTTTTCTTTTTAGAAAACTACTTGAATTGTCAAAATGAAAACCCAAGGGTTCTTTTATACTCCTTTTAAAATCCTACTAGTGAAAAGACAAATAAAAGAAAAGACTTTCAGTGTAAGCTGTACTCATGATCCACATCTTGGACCAAATGTAGAAAATCTGCCAACAATTCACAATACTTTTTGTTAATTTCTGCGATCCTAAAAAAGAAAAATTCAGCAAATCCTGAAAAGATAGTTACAACGTGAAGCGACGTTTGAATCCACAGTTTTTCAGATTTTTGCCCTTACTGATTCTTATTAATACACAAGCTTTTAAACCCTGAGGACCAGAGCAGCATTTTGTTCTTAGCTTTTATTCCCCTTTAAAATTTCCAAAAGAAACCAAAAAAGATTTTCTGTTCAACGGATAAACACAGCAGAAGCAATGGGGAAGCCCCTTGTTAAAGGAAAAACCAAGTTTTAACCTCACAGACTGGTAAACACACAGAACGATTTAAACAAGCAATAAAGCTAATTACAGTTCAGTTGCTAGTGACATGATAATTACTGAGGAGGTACATGGTTCCAAAAGGGATAACTTCAAACACCAGGAATGAGGGGAGGCAGAGATAGAGATCCAGATTGCGGAGAAAGTATGCTAAGACAGACACGACAGGGAAAGACTAGAAGAAAAAGAAGAAGAAAAAGAAAAACAGATACAGCCAACCCTTTTCATCTATCATCTTTCCTACCACACCAGCACCTGAGTCATATCGTTATTCTCGCCAATTATGACTTAACAGCCCATGCCCGAGGACAGAATACAAATGTTTCAGGGTTGAACACATTCCTTTTTGTGGTAACCTGAGTAAGACGTGTAGTTCAAAGTGAATGGAAACAGTAGAGATCGTTAACATTTCGTTTGATTGGCGCACATGGAAAGGAAATAAGTGTGTGAGAAGAGCCACGTCTATCCACGGTGGATTCTCTCACAAATCTCAGCTAGCATCAGGAGGAATGTGACAGGGTTGCACGGCGATACCTGAGGGGGAAGTTGGGAGATTGTGTAATTACCAGAGCAATTGATGTTTTCCAAGGTTTTAATTATGTGTACAATTGATTACGGGATTAATTGTAGATCCGTACAAGTTATTCAAGACTGTGGAGTCATTTCAGATTATTCGTGTTCCTTTTGAACTAACGTCGTTCCCATGCAGATAGTTTACAGCGCGGGAAAACCGTCAGGGGGGCTAATAGGGCGGAGAAGGGGGGGGGGGGGGGGTGAAAGAGACAAACAGGAATATTGTGTGTGTGTGTGTGTGTGTGTTTAAACTTTGCCAGGTGTTTGAACTCCAGGCTCACCTGACCCTCCTGCTGTGTGGACACGGCTTTTGTTTCAGCCTATTAAGTAAATACTGTAATTAAAGCAGTGTGGCATTTAAAAGGCTGCAAACAGCCAGCAATTTGTTGACAGAAGCAGGCAGGCCAAGCAGCCCTGAAGGCACTCCGAGAGCATGTACAGAGCATGCATGTGTACACACACACACACACACACACAAAGAGAGTGAGAACAACCCAAAAGAGGCATGTGGCCTAAAGCACTTGTGTGTATGTGTGTTACAGATTAGATAGGCTATTTGTGTGAACATCCAACATGGTCTCTTGATTCGTAAGGAGTCACTGGAAACGAGCTCCCATGAGCCGATTCTTGTTACGGTGCTACAATAGCGCGGGCAATCGAAGCTCAAACTGTTCGAGGATGCGAATCGTTTACAAACACGTGACTCACCTTGTTGAATCGTTTACAAACAAGTGCCTCACCTTGTAGAATCGTTTAGAAACAAGTGACTCACCTTGAAGAATCATTTCCAAACAAATGAATCACTTCAAAGAGTCGTTCACAAATAGGCAAATCACTTGATGAGTCAATTAGAAATAAGTGAATCGTTTTAAAGAGGTATTTACAAACAGGTGAATCACTTCAAAAAAATCGGTCAAAAGTAAGTGAATCATTTTAAAGAGGCATTTACAAACGGGTGAATCACTTAAAAAAAATTGGTCAAAAGTAAGTGAATCATTTGACTTGTATCTAAAGGGCGATAAAGGCCTAAGGTTAGAGGTTCATTTAATTCTTCATTTGTCTTCAGTAAGTGTATTCGGACCCTAGAGCTGTAAGACTTCAAACCCCTGCTCCGAAATTTGCCTAAACCTAATTTTTTTTTATTTCCAAAGAAACATATAAAAAACATCTTCTCTTCATTTACATTCATAATAGTTTCGTGTTAAGAAAGCCCTCGATACTGGAAGTGCCACTCACCCCAGTGGCAGAGTAGACTAACATTTACAACAAGATGTAAAAATGACAAATATGAATATTATGTGTATTATTTTCGTTTCAAATTGTTCGTTTCAAAACTGTTCACAGCTATTTTCATTTTCTAATACTCTGTTCACTGAAAGTCAAACCGGATGTTCGGGATAAAGTCAAAGGAGTCTCAGTTCCATGTATAATGTTCAGAAATGAAACCAGAAATACATTATCAAAATAAATATCAACTATACATGTAATTAATTTGTTCTCGTCGTTCCGACTTCCTTAATTATCGACGTCTGTTGGGATTTTTTGCATACTTTATCAATAATTGTTTTGTGGAACCTGATGTTCGTACAACTATCAAACAAGTCAGGCAGAACAGATCAGGTTTCAGTTTCTTAGAATAGAATTATGAAGGAATATAATCCTGTATCTAGCTCGAATTTTAACCTGAGCAACTTTTCATGTATTTTTCAGTTGAAATGAGGTGACTGTTTTCACAGAATACATCTTAAGACAGTCAATGTGATCTGTCTTACCATCTTATAATAATATTATTGTGAACCTAGTTGACATTTCGGTCTAGTAACATAGATGTAGATGTAACATAGCTGCTGTTGGACGTTTGCAATTAAGCCACTGCCCACGCACAGCATGTTCTGTAAATCTGCATTATGTCTACATGTTCCAGTGTTGACATTAGTGTGTAGACAAAGGACTGGGTGGATCAGAGAGCAAACTGTAATTTTTTTCTTATTACATATGGGTGTGATGTGTTCATTCTTCCTGCCACAAAGAGAAGCAGGTTAATATCATCACCTTCATGTTTGCACAACTATTAAAGACATGCCTTGGGACTCGAGGCATTCCACTGATGTTTGCGCACACTAACTATCTTTGTGCTTGAGTACCTTCATTTGAACGCCCTTAACTACACGGATACTTTTATTTACAAAAACTAATATTAATCTTAAAATATTACATATGCTATTGGATATTCAGAAAAAATCAAAAACCAGAAGAAGTTCTCTATGACCTTTTCTCCTGCTCACCACTGGAAAGCGTTCTTCATGTCGAACCAGTACAACACGAATAACCCAGATATAAATCACTCGCTGTCATAAACCCCCTGTAATTACAGGCAAAAACTCGTTATGTTTAATAATAATAATAAATAGTTTATAAATAGCTCAAAACCTGATGATAAAATAAACTGCACTACAGTTACAGAAGTTGCTCCATGATGATGACGGGGCTTTATAACTTATAGCTGGCTCACTGAAGTCAAATTTTAGTGACGGAACATTAAAAAGACGAAGTTTCGAAGTTTTTTTTGCAACAGTACAGACAAATAAATATGTAGGCTGCCGCTTAAGTATGTGGAAGAGGGTAGATTTCCTCATAGCGTGTTACTTTGCCCCGTAGTCTGTCCATCAATTGTGCACAAACCTCGTCTTTGACAGCATCCGAGATTCAGATTGTAATAAATCTCTTCCCTACATTACCCATGATACTGTTCGACTACTAGCTGATACAATAGCTCTAAACATAGTGATGCAGCGGCGCTTTAGTACTTTAGTACTTTATCCTGTCCAGGTTTCTTATCTCTTTTGGACTGTACATTTTGCTCAAACAGATCAGCTTTCAAAGCTTCACGTTTCGTATGAATGCTGGGATCAACGCCAACAGTGTACGTCAAGCCTTAGATTGTGAACTAGCTGAGCTGAATTTTCTACCTTGGGTGAAGAAAAGACAAAAGGCACTTGCTATTTTGCTTTATCACCGAAACCTGAAGTTTTCCCCTTTAAAGTTTATGATAATTACCATTTTCTTCTTCAATCATTTTCCTCTTAAACCCCACCGTAACAGCTCCATCATGGCCGTCTGTGACGTCAGACATCTTTTGTAGATAATTAAAATGCAGCAACCAGCAACAAACGAGCCCTATTATCACTAAACGCCTCATAAAACTTTCGACGTTAAGACGATTCAAAGAATTAGAAGCATGTAGCAGAATTTCTCTGTAGAATACCAGCGAGTGCACCTGCATTCATGCAATACAAGTCTCGAACAGAAACGAGCTGCATATTTCATGTAAGGATAATTGCACGGATTGAATCATTATCGTCAAGCCGCTCCTACTAGCAGCTAACCTCAAACAAATCTCCTTTCATCAAAGGCATGACCACGGAGATCTTATCGCTTTTGATGGTGCATGCCTCCTCAAATGCTGTTGAAGTGTTTTTAGAGTTTGTTTTTTTTCTTCAGGACTATCCGAGGCTTATTTTGGGTTCATTACTAAGTGTTTTGGCTCCGTGCCATGGCTAATAATGTTAAAAAAACAGACACTATATTTCGTGAAACAAGTTTTCGCTCCATTTCACCCAGGACCTGGTTAATCGTACAAGTGCTAAGTGTGAAGATTTGACATTTGGAATTTTTTGTTGCGGCATGCCTTGCGACACCTGTTCAACTGAAAATGACTAGGTGAGCCTTTGATGGTGGTGGTTAGTCTAATTAAAGAAACAAAACACTCAGGTTACAACCCCACTTTACGCTTCTTCTCCCCGCCGGTGCTTCATAAACAAGGCTGTTTCATGCCTATCTTTTTTTGGGGTATCGTGAGACAGCGGGACGATAGAAGACGTTCCGATTACCTGTAGTGAATAATGAACTCTGTGACACAAGACGTGTGGCGCACATCACATCCTGGAAAATAGAACAAGCCTACGATCAAGCACAATGCACAACTATTTGTCTTGTTTATGTCCCTATGTTCTGGTCGTGGAACCTGTTGTATCATCACACCTGTCAGTCTTGTACTACAAGCAAAGAAAACCTGTGCACCTGTGGATGTCACCACTGTGAATTTCACTGTGGTTTCGGAAATTCTTACTTGAACTTGTCTTGGTCTTGACCAAGAGTTTGTTTCTTTCAACACAATCATTAGTGCACTACAAAGGAGCATAGTGGCTTAGTGGTTAATATGTTTGCCTTGCACATCCTGGGCTGGAAGTTTGAGTCCCATCTGCACCCTATGTGTCCCCTTGATTCGAGGGGTTTCCTCTTGGTTCCTTCCCAGTTCTAAAGAAATGTGGTAGTCTGTGTGGGATAGGCTGGTGGGTGATCGTGCCCTGTGATTGGTTGACACCTCGTCCACGGCATCCCCTTTATCTGTGACCCGAGTCCATGGGGATAGGCTACAGGTTCCCTGTTACCCTGAGAGGGATAAAAGGTACAGAATAACCGGATGGATGGATGGGTAGAAGGAAGGATGAACAAATGGAAAGATGGATGGATAGATCTGTGGATGGATGAATGGATGGATGGATGGATGGATGGAAGGATGGATGGAAAGATGGAAGCTGGATGGAACATAGGAAGGATGTTGCAAAGCATGAATGAGGCCTAGTTCAAGTAGCAGCCTGGCCTTAAAAAGTTCATGGTTTTTGCTTTCCTTTTTATTTGGACTTGACCTTGATTTTGCCTTCAGCCTCTTAGACTCGACTCAATCTTAGCTAGCCCTGGTCTTGGACAAGTCTTGGACTTGACATTGGCCTATGGACTTGTCCATAGCTATAGCTGGAACCTACCTGAGCCAAAATATGTGTGAAAAAATGTCAGTTTCATCACTCCAATCTCCAATGTACACGATCATGATACAATAAATCTGATCTACAGTATAAACTGTATCTCTACACAAAACAATAGAACCAGAAAGACTAATGATGCATTTTTCCTCACAATTCTACCTTGCACTTTGATAAAAGAAGGAAACACAGTGTCTATGTGTTTGCAATAGCGCACAATCCACCTGAGAGACCAGAGAGAGACCGAGCATACGTCAGAATTCAGAAGTCTGATCTATTTCTATGGACGCAAGCACAAGAAAAGTTCCTGCACGGTGGATTTCCGCTAATTAGTCATGACTATATAAACATTTTCAGTTGCCTGTTGCATCAGCAGTACAAACAAAACGGCGAGCTGCAATCCCCTTGAAGTGCGTCAACATTTGACTGGGACGTCATGCTTTCAGAACATACTGTAAAACAAATGCATGAATCATTCTCGTTTTGTATTTACGTTGTGTAAAACAAAGCCTGTAACGCTGCTAAATCGTGTGTTAACACGGACGCCGCTGTTTGGTATTAAACTAGCCAGCTCCTGCTCTAGCACTCGTATCCTGCTAAGCAGGATACCGTTTTCGCCTTCAGAGAGACAGATGATTAATGATCCTTAGTTTTTTTTTGTTTTGGCTCTCTCTTGCCAAGTGTACAATACGTACATTATTAACAGGTGACTTCTGTTTCCTAGAATACGTGAAAGAAGACGTTGGCGTTACGAGTTAACAGGTCGAACGAGGTGCTCAGAAGATGTTCAGGAGATATGTGGAGAGAACAGTGTGTAGTGGGTGTGTAATGGGTTTTAAGAAGAATTAGGTTTGAATAGATTTATGGAGTCTGAGTCGGGACGTTGGGTCTCAGGAATCTAAACCGAAAGCAGACATGTTCTAGGAGCGCTCGTGTCTGATGTAATGGTTATTTAGTGCAAATAATCAAGAAATATGACAAGCTTTCACCTACACACTGGCACAACACCCCCCACCCCACCCTACCCCACACACAAAAAACATGTTGCAGACAGAGGTTTTTGAGTGGACTGGATCAATATGCAGTAGTCAAGATTGAGTGTTTGTGTGTGTGTGTGTGTGTGTGTGTATGTGTGTGCGCACCCCTCCTGCCCCCTGGCCCTCTCCTGAGGCCACCGTCTGTCCTCTATTCCTCATCTCTTCTGCTTCAACTAACACACACACGCTTGTCAACGTCATAATGTTTCATCTTCATCAGGTCTCCTGTAGTACAACCCATCCAGCAAGGAAGCGAATCTGTACACACACACACACACACACATCTACACATCGCCAGTGTTTCAGTCTTGTTCACAACACTGTACAGATATGAATGGCTTGTTCATGTAGCTCTGTTGGTCCCTGGTACCCATCTCTCTCTCTCTCTCTCTCTCTGTCTGACATTCACTGACAGCACAGAACGACAGGTACAGGAATCTGCACTGGTTCGGATTTAATGCTCTAAAAAGCACCGGGTCCCTCTGCTACCTACTTGCCTTCAATCACAGCTAACATCACAGGACAGTGGAAAGGGCGAGAGAGAAAGAAATCTCAGATCGATGGGACTGATGTGGATAACACATGCTGTAACACACACACACACACAGGAACACAAGGATCCCAGACATGGACCAGATCTATTGTGATGATATCCTCTAACTTACTTACTTGTAATGTGTTTTAGGCTCTTGATGAAGAAAACATGAACATGAAGTCCTTTAACGGGTTTCATGGTGAAAATTCAGGATATAAATGTATCTCGTGATCTCCAGACTGTCTATGATGATCATGTTATTGGAGTCATGGAAATATTACAATTCACCCCATTGCTTGATACCACTTGCTCCAGAACCCAAATCCGTCAGCACTGGTCTGGACCTGAAAACGTTGGTACAATTTTGAATGAAGCCTCAAAAAAGCCTAAAAGTTGCGATAAACCTGACGCGTGTAATCCGCGGGCGACACACCGATCATTTTAAAGGTATTATTCTTCATTTGCTCCTAAAGTTTTACTCCTTGTTTTGCGCTGGAATACTATGGTGGAGGCCCATGGGCAAAGCCTGGGATTTAACATTCGCTAATCTGCGGCTGAAACAAAGTGGAGCAGGAGAAGAAGAAGAAGAAGAAGTGGGGCGCAGAGAAGGAGAGATGGCGACAGGGAAGAAGAGACACACAGTGGGAGGAAGGCAGAGAAGCTGGGAATGAGGCACTTCCGTTAAAGTCCTCAGGCATTCATATGTTAATGCTGCCTGCTTCCTATGCTTACTGTCAACAGGATCTTGCTAAGGCATATAGCCTCCAGCGGCGCCCGCGGAGCCTGGCGGCAAACGAACGGCGTACACACTAAATCCAACTTGTCTGTACAAACACGCACACATACATCAACCTGCCTCTCCAAAAGCACACAGGTCTTCCCGACCTTCTCGCTACATGCCACGCGCACACCTTCCTCTACGCCACGTTTTAGTTCTTGATTAAGCCCCATGAGCTTTACGCTAAAAACCTAAAAAGATCCCGGCTTCCGTGTCTCCTTTCACCTGCTTTTGTCTGACAGACGAACCCCACATCCGAGCCTGTGTTCCACACTCTGTACATCACAGCACTAATGAGGAGGACTGTAACAAAACCAGAAGATTCATTTGTAGAGCAAAGGCAAAATGTTTTTTTTGTTTTTCTTCCCCCCTGCAAATCAACATAGTGGAAAAGTTGGCGCTGGAGCTGAGGCAATTAAGGACATGAAATAACTAAAGATGTGACATGCTGTATACTGTATGTGGAACACAATGTCTTACAGCATAGTAGTAAAGACAGATAAAAGATCGTCTTCGGTGTCATTTGTGCTTTCTGTACGTGTGTACGATATATACATATATACACTACCAGTCAAAAGTTTGGACACACCTTCTAATTCCATGGTCTTTCCTGATGTTTATTTCTTTCTACATTGTAAAACAATGCTGAAGGCGGCCGAAATACACAATAATGTCCTTTGAACAGTTGATATTGAGATATGTCTGCTACTGATGCTCTGTAAAGCCTTCATAACGGCTCTAAGCTGAAGTGCTGTTAATTGGTGATTTCTGAGGCTGGTAACTCTAAATGAACTTCTCCTCTGCAGCAGGGGTAAGTTTTGGTCTTGCTTTACTGGGATGGTCTTCATGTGAGCCAGTTTCATCATGGTGCTTGATGGGTTTTCCAAATGCACTTGACAATACTGTTCTTGCAAGAACTATTCCAGAACACCTGACCTTCGTGTCTTAAAATAACAACTGACTGCTGTTTGTTGTCATTACATATGGATTACTTAAGTCCATGTGTGTTATTGCATAGTTTTGAAATCTCCAGTATTGTTCTAGAATGTAGAAAATAAATCCCTTAAACAAAAAAAACATTGAATTAAAAGGTGTGTCCAAACTTTTGACTGGTAGTGTATATATAGATATAAAGGCTTTTATATGTATATTCAAGCTTTGGTTCAGTGCACAAGGTCAGGTGTGGTGTAGTGTCTCTGGAACACTTAATAAATTGCTCAACAATAGGTGCCTGAAAGTCAACCGCACTCACACCACCTCCTATGGGTAGGCTTGGGTTTGATACCATGTTGATCCACATTCATGATCCACATTACCTCCCTCATATCATATAAGCTCCCTATAATTACTAGAAAGCGTCATAGTGAAGCCCTGAGTATGTCAGATTAACCCTTTCATAACCTGTACACTGGTGAAATTGACTTCTTTCAATCAGTATAAATGAATGAATTATTTTATCGTCAGTCGCAAGTCTGATCTAAAATGGGTCGGGACTGATTCAGTGTGTTTTAGACATGTGTTTTTCTCTCACTTGGATAACCTTACATAGAATTTTAGTAGTTTGAGCTGTTTTTTAGATGGAGAAGCCCTCGGGGCATCTCAGAGAGCAGTATAGGTTCGATATCAACATTTACTTTGAAGATACAAACATATAAGTGGAAAAATGAACCGTTTGTTGTGAACTTATCTATGAATATATCGCTCCTAGTAGGCTAGGGAAAATCAGTAATACTTATGAAATGCTACAAATTCGTAAAGTCCTGAGTGTCTACATGACAAAGACATTCGATTCCCAACATGGACACAACCAAAACAGGAGCAAAACTCCATTATTTTTAGCCTCTGGGAAAAAGAGTTAAACCCAGAGTGGGCTGTAAGTTCTCAGGCACCACTGAGCCGCTGAGCCTCAGCACCATAACTTTGTTGTGAAAGAAAGTTTGGGTTATTTATCTGCATCTGTCTCTCCGTCTCCAGACACCAGCGAGAGTTCGATCTGGCATCGAGTTCAGTTCAATCCCTTAAACACATGTAGCTGGCGCGAACACATTATCTGACACTCGGAGAAACAAAGCGGAGCATGGTAATTCCAGGTCGAACACAAAAGTAAACAACTTCATCTAGTGTTGCGCGCATGCAACAGTGTGATAATGCTGATGGAGGAGGGAGCTGAGCAACGAGTATAATTAACAAAGAGCAGAACCAGAAAGAGAGAGGGAGAGAGAGAGAGAGAAGGGTGGAGAGTGAGAGAGATGTGTGACACTTGTCCTCCTCTCCCTTCAAACAAACATTTCTGTTGGGACAGAGCTTTGTCTGGGCACCAGCGAGCGCTCAATGCCTTATTTACAGTTTTTAATTGCTCTGTTGATCAGTGGCCATGAAATAAATAAAGCGGGTAATAATCAGGGCCCCACAATAGATTCGTTAGTCTCACTGACAAGCGGAATAAAATACCCGAACAGCGCGCTGGGAAATCTGACAGTAGCTTATGAAAAAGACGAGACAGGGAGATTTAGAAGGAGAGAAAGAAAAAAAAGAAAAAAGCTCCAGATGCAAATTATAGTGTTGTGTTTCAGGAGGGGAACGCGTGTTGAGGGTTCACGAGGGAATCTTCTGCTGTGTGCTTTCAGGGAGACGAGCAGTCGGGCCCTAGATCTAGATCGATGAAAAATGATCAAATATGAGAAGGAAAACTCACAATTTTTGATATGCATCATGACATTGTAAATATTTTCATTATCTTCAAAGTATATATTCACTGTCCATTTTATTGGGAACACCTGAGTAGTTATCTACTGAATCGTGTAAATCTACTGGGGGGGGGGGGGGGATCGGTGAGACAGTTCTACATGTGGGAAGATCAGGGTAAAAAAAATGTCCAAGCTTCCAGGAAGGATACCGTAACTCATCTAATCACTGTTTCCGTCCCTGAAGAGCAGAAAAGCATCTCAAAACATCAAACCATCACATGGATGAGCTACAAGTGCAGAAGACCACATCAGGTCAATCAAAAACAGGAATCTGAGACTATCCTGGGCCCTGACTCACCCAGACCGGACAGATAAAGAGGAGAAAGTCTTTCTCCAGTCTTTAGCTCTCATTTTTCCCTTATTCTGACGTTTGATGTGAACGTTAACTGAGGCTCTTGATCTGTATAAGCATGATTTTCTTGTATTGCAGTGCTGCCACATGATTGGCTGGTTAGATAACTGTTATTACTAATAAAGTGGATAGTGTGTGTATCTTTATGGAGAAAAAACAATAATATGTATTATATAATATGTGTTAGTGTTATAAAAAATATTATGTATTATATTATGGATTACATATTTAATGCAACTTGCTGCCATTATGTTTAATCTGTAATTCATTCAGATTTATTATTATTATTATTATTATTATTATTATTATTATTATTATTATTTATAAATTATTATTTATAACAACAATAATTATTATTTATAATAATAATAATAAAATTGAATACAAATAGAAGTTAAATGTATAATGCACTAATGCTGGGGTTCAGGGTTTGTTAATAACTGATATGTTAATTAAGGAATAAATCATAGTTATAGAAAACAAACTCCAACATTTTTTCCAGCTTTTAATATCTACACTGCTCTCCTATTGCTATTTACTTGTTTTCCAGCATGGAAAAACCCTCACTAACCCACTCCAGGAATCCCTATTTTCGTGGTGTGAACTACTTTCGTCCTGTTCCGCACGTCTCTACAACATCCGCACAAGAGCGTTCCACATTAACTCACACGCTTACATATGTAAATCTATTCCAGATCAAAGCGCGATACCCGTTTAAACAGGTCAGACCTTATAGCGTTAGTGTGTTTTACGAAAAACGCTACAGCAGCCACGAGCTCCGGGAGATGAAAACGGCCTATGAAAAATTAAAAAGTCAATCAGGTGGCAATTATTCCCTTTAATCTCTCCAAGGCAGCCAATAGGGGAAAAGGCCTCGGGTGGGCAGAGGCTGGCGGGGATCCTGCTATTCGTCTGAGCCAAAAAAAGAAACACTCTGTCTTCATCTACCTCATGCTCTATAACTCAGGGAAAGTGCAGCGTGAATGAGAAGTAGTTTAACTAGTGCATTTCATGCGAGACAGAGGGATGATAGGAAAGACAATCATTCACACGAGCGAAGAAAGAAGAAAATAGAAAGACGCGTTCCATGAACTTGACTTCTTTTTCTCTCTCTATCTCTCTCTCTTACTTTACACTGCGTCCTGAACAACACAGAGTTATAGATTATGATCAAAACTCAGACAAATTAAAAAAGCCGAAGACTTTTCCAAAAACTGGGGCGTGAGTTGTTTTCGAAACGGAATGTGCTCCAATTCGGGCCTCGTTTACTTTTCCAAAAAACAAAACACAAAAATGACACTAGACTACGCTTACAATTATACACAAATGAAACACTCACTCCATTAAACACTCAGTAGACGCTACACATGGGTTAAATTCTGGTAAATACATGTTGCACATGTTAATGAAGCCCCTATAAGCCATTAAACCCTGCTAAATATTTTAAATGCTCCTCTACACACACGGGATAAAAACATTTCACTTGGAATTTTGGAATGGTATTCAGGATGGTAGAATTGTGGAACACCGTTTGTTGTGGTAGAATGGTATTGAAAGTACTGGAATATGGGTGAAAATGGACTTCAGAATCGTGTTTGGAATGGTGTTCAGTACACCATTACAGTTCAATAGTAGAATAAAATTTGGAACGGTGGAATGGAGTTTGGAATAGTGGAATGGAATTCGGAATGGTAGAATAAAATTTGGAATGGAGTTTGGAATAGTAGAATGAAATTCGGAATGGTTGAAAGAAATTTGGAATGGTAGAATAAGATTAGAAATGGTGAAATGGAATTCGGAATCGTAGAATAAAATTCGGAATGTGGAATGGAATTCAGAATGGAAGGAAAAAAAATTAAAATGGTGGAATGGAATTCGGAATCATAGAATAAAATTCGGAATGTGGAATGGAATTCGGAATGGAAGGAAAAAAAATTAAAATAGTGGAATGGATTATGGATTTCAGAATGGCAGAATGGAATTTGGAATGGAATTCGGAATAGTGGAATGAATTTTGGAATAGCAGAATAAAATTAGAAATAGTGGAATGGAATTCAGAATGGTAGAATAAAGTTTGAAATGGTGGAATGGAATTCAAGAAGGGTAAAATAAAATTCGGAACAGAGTTTGGAATCGTGGAATGGATTTTGGAATAGTAGAATAAATTTGAAAATGGTGGAATGGAATTTGGAATAGTGGAATTAAATTCAGAATTGTGGAATGGAATTTGGAATAGTAGAATAAAATTAGAAATGGTGGAATAGAATTGGAATGGTAGAATAAAATTTGCAATGATATTCAGAATAGTGGAATGGATTTCGGAATAGTACAATAAAATTCGGAATGGTGGAACGGATTTCGGAATGGTACAATAAAATTCGGAATGGTGGAACGGATTTCGGAATGGTACAATAAAATTCGGAATGGTGGAACGGATTTCGGAATGGTACAATAAAATTCGGAATGGTGGAACGGATTTCGGAATGGTACAATAAAATTCGGAATGGTGGAACGGATTTCGGAATGGTACAATAAAATTCGGAATGGTGGAACGGATTTCGGAATGGTACAATAAAATTCGGAATGGTGGAACGGATTTCGGAATGGTAGAAAAAACTTTGGAATGGTGGAATGGATTTTGGAATAGTACAATAAAATTCGGAATGGTGGAACGGATTTTGGAAGGGTAGAAAAAAATTCGGAATGATGGACTGGAGTTCGGAATGGTGGACTGGAGTTCGGAATGGCACAATGTGGCCGAAATGGTGTTCGGAATGATGTTTAGAATGGAGGGACAGTGTGTGGAAGAATGGAAGAGTCTTTCCAAACGGTGGTCAGAATGGTGGACAGGTGTTCTGTATTGTTGAAAGCTGTTTGGCTCAGAATTACGAAACGCTCTTCGGAATGGTATGTGGAATGATGGAATGGTGTTCGGAATAATAAAACGATGTTATGACGTAGGTATCAGTCAGCTGTGACACGCCCTGTTCATCTTCCTGTCCCTTTCTCAGCACTGAACACTGGTCAGGGGGTGAGGCATATTCCAATTAACGTGCAAGCAGACTAAAATGGAATCAGTTAAAGCAAGCAAACAGGAAGGTGAAAGGCTTCCAGGTAAAGAGGTGAGTCTCTGCTACACCAGAGACTGCATTCGGAAGAAGAAAGAGAAAAAATGATGTGATTTATCCTTGAACAATGATGAGCATAAGACTATAATGACTCAACCATTCAGAGGAACAATTGCCTTAAAAACGAAGCAGTCGTTTGAAGTGAACTGTGCTAATGGTCTGACTGGTCTGACTGGTCTGACTGGTTATAATGCATTATTACTATCTAATGCTATAGATAATACACCAGAGGCTATGTTACAGTGACGGTCTATATGAAGTCATATAAATCCTTTACTGAGTATTAGTTTATGACTATAACACAGGTTCAAGTGTATTAACATTACCACAAGTTATAATGCATTATAACTGGGGTTACAGATAACATACCAGAAGCTGACATGGCTTTATAAAGCATATATACGTAACAAAAAAACTATCAATAACATCTCTTTACTAATCACCTGACTTATCTTTTCATTCACTATAACACAAGTTCTAATATATTATCTATACCATAGGTTATAATGCATTATTACTTGTGCTACAGATAACGTACCATAGACTGTGTTGTAGTGAATGGATTTATGAAGTCATATACTGTAGGCTTATAAACATAATTATGTTTATAACTAGAGTATAACACAGGATCATGTGTATTATCAATGCCCTATGAAGGCATAATTACATGATATGAACATGCTCATGTGGTAGCTTAGTGGTTCAGGTGTTGGGATGTGGATAAAGCAATTTACTTCAACACAGTAGCGGCACAAGTAATAATGCATTATAACCTGTGGTATAGATAATGATGAAATAAGTCAAGTGATTAGTAAAGAGATGTTATAGATTTTTGTTAAATACATATGCTTTATGAAGTCCTGTCAGCTTCTGCTATATTATGTGACCCCAGTTATAATGCATTATAACTTGTGGTACTGATAATACAACTTGAACCTGTGTTATACTGTAGTTCTAATCATAATTAATAAAGCCTACAGTATATGACTTCAAAAAGCCTTTCACTACAACACAGCCTTTGGTATGTTATCTGCAGCACAATTAATAATGCATTATAACCTGTGGTATAGATAATATATTAGAACCCATGTTACAGTGAATGACGAGATTAGTCAAGTGATAAGTAAAGGGATGTTGTAGATTGTTTTTGTTATGTATATATGCTTTATGAAAATCCTGTCAGCTTCTGCTATATTATGTGACCCCCGTTATAATGCATTATAACTTGTGGTACTGATAATACAACTTGAACCTGTGTTATACTGTAGTTCTAATCATAATTAATAAAGCCTATAGTATATGACTTCAAAAACCCATTAACTACAACACAGCCTTTGGTATGTTATCTGCAGCACATTTAATAATGCATTATAACCTGTGGTATAGATAATATATTAGAACCTGTGTTACAGTGAATGACGAAATAAGTCAAGTGATAAGTAAAGGGATGTTTTTTTATGTATATATGCTTTATGAAAGTCCTGTTGTATTATGTATTCTGGTGTATTATGTCACCCCATTTATAATGCATTATAACTTGTGGTACTAATAATACACTTGAACATGTATTAGTTAAAATACTTCATATAGCCAGTCACTTTAACACAGCCTCTGGTGTATTGTCTATAGCACTAGATAGTAATAATGCATTATAACCAGTCAGACAAATAATATGCTCTAGTAAATAATGTTGGGATAGGGGTAGCTTAGTGGTTAAGGAGTTGGACTACTGATAGGAAGGTTGTGAGTTCAGATCCCAGGTTCACCAAGCTTTCAATGTTGGGCCCCTGAGCAAGGCCCTCGATTGCTGCTAGAAATGTACATTGTTCATATGACCTTCGTAGATTCTCTAATCTAACATATTTATTACGTGTTTTCTGTGTAGTTTTTCTCACTAGTCCTGGATTCAGGAAGACGACAGATGGAAAAGGGAACGTTAGGGAACGGTGGGATGCAGCGTTCCGGTAATTATTTCTCCCATTCTATGGCAGAGACTCTTCTATCTAGTGCATGCATTTAGAAAAGAGAGAGAGAGAGAGAGAGAGAGAGAGCATAATTAATAGAAAGAATATAAAAGACAAACTACATCTCCACTAATACGTGTCACACTTAGAAAGCATCAGCCACTTTACTGAATACCAACAGCAGTCACGCTGCTCCCTGTTCTTCCACCGAGTGTAGCAGCAAAACCACATCAGCCCAGACCTCCTAATTGCCTGAATGACACAACCAGTGAAGTAAGTCTTTTTCCTGCAGTGTATCACACTTCATAGCCGGAGTATGAGGCGTGTAGATTAGGACACGGACGAGCCTTTCGCTCTAATGAACGAAGCCGCTCCGCCATTTTTTTTATGCTTAATGACGTGCCGGCATTCTCTGACATTATCTCGGCACGCCAGCTGTCATTGGTGGACGTTTTCTCATGACAGGAAGGACCTGGCAAAAAAAGACGACGTGAGAGACTGAATAGACGGGAAGGAATAACAACTTATTAGGAGAGATAGAGTGTGTGGGGAGAGAGAGAGGGAGAGAGAGAGAGAGAGAGAGAGAGAGGGGAAGTCATAATTCTGAATGTTGTCTAGCATGTTAATCAGTGAGTCTATGCAGCATAGATAATGCCTCTGTGTGTGTGTCTGTGTGCGTGTGTGTGTGTGTGTATACGAGAGAGAGAGAGAGAGAGAGAGAGAGAGAGAGAAAGAGAGCGACGGCATACGGCCTATTTCCGCGTCATTAGGTCCAGTCAGGTTTTTCAGACAGACACACACACACCAGAGAGTCATTTATGTATAGGCATCTGTACATGATGATAGGAAGTCCACATGAAATTAATGGACAGTGCATTCAGCAGACGCTCTCTCTCTCTCTCTCTCTCTCTCTCTCTCTCTCTCACACACACACACACACACAAAGAGTGGATGTAAGCATTATTGTGTCATTATGTATGCTTGCTTCTTTGTGTGTGTGTGTGTGTGTGTGTGTAAATGAATCTCTGCAGTGTTGCCTCAGTCTCTTCATTAGGACAGGAATAACTGTAATTAGGGTTAACTCATAATGGCTGCGGACGGCAGAGCAAAACGAGCAGGGCTCATTTAGATCCAGTTTTATATACACCTATAAAAATCACACACACACACACACACCACGCAAATTACACCCACATGCCAAGGCCCATATATAGAGAAACCAAATGAAAACAATTTAAAGCACATATAACCGTAAGAGGGAAGATTAATGGCAATAAAAACGATTATCTGAGGAGATGTGATGGAGCTACCAGTGACTTAAAGGAAAACTCCAGCGCTTTTCAGTGTCTAATGTCTACTTACTGCATCTGTAGTACTGTATGTATGACATTACCAGGTTTGCCTATACTGAGAAAAATCAACAACAACAACAACAACCCTCAAAACTCACTAGGGCAGCTGTGGGGCACCTTTAGAATTACATTGTTAAATGATAGATAGATAGATAGATACACTATATTGCCAAAAGTATTCGCTCACCTGCCTTGACTCGCATATGAACTTAAGTGACATCCCATTCCTAATCCATAGGGTTCAATATGACGTCGGTCCACCCTTTGCAGCTATAACAGCTTCAACTCTTCTGGGAAGGCTATCCACAAGGTTTAGGAGTGTGTTTATGGGAATTTTTGACCATTCTTCCAGAAGCGCATTTGTGAGGTCACACACTGATGTTGGACGAGAAGGCCTGGCTCTCAGTCTCCGCTCTAATTCATCCCAAAGGTGTTCTATCGGGTTGAGGTCAGGACTCTGTGCAGGCCAGTCAAGTTCATCCACACCAGACTCTGTCATCCATGTCTTTATGGACCTTGCTTTGTGCACTGGTGCACAGTCATGTTGGAAGAGGAAGGGGCCAGCTCCAAGTTGGGAGCATGGAATTGTCCAAAATGTCTTGGTATGCTGAAGCATTCAGAGTTCCTTTCACTGGAACTAAGGGGCCAAGCCCAGCTCCTGAAAAACAACCCCACACCATAATCCCCCCTCCACCAAACTTTACACTTGGCACAATACAGTCAGACAAGTACCGTTCTCCTGGCAACCGCCAAACCCAGACTCGTCCATCAGATTGCCAGATGGAGAAGCGTGATTCGTCACTCCAGAGAACGCGTCTCCACTGCTCTAGAGTCCAGTGGCGGCGTGCTTTACACCACTGCATCCGACGCTTTGCATTGCACTTGGTGATGTATGGCTTGGATGCAGCTGCTCGGCCATGGAAACCCATTCCATGAAGCTCTCTGCGCACTGTTCTTGAGCTAATCTGAAGGCCACATGAAGTTTGGAGGTCTGTAGCGATTGACTCTGCAGAAAGTTGGCGACCTCTTCGCACTATGCGCCTCAGCATCCGCTGACCCCGCTCCGTCAGTTTACGTGGCCTACCACTTCGTGGCTGAGTTGCTGTCGTTCCCAAACACTTCCACGTTCTTATAATACAGCTGACAGTTGACTGTGGAATATTTAGGAGCGAGGAAATTTCACGACTGGATTTGTTGCACAGGTGACAAGTGAATACTTTTGGCAATATAGTGTAGATAGATAGATAGATAGATAGATAGATAGATAGATAGATAGATAGATAGATAGATAGATAGATAGATAGATAGATAGATGAAATGACATATCGTCTCATCTGAGTTCTTTCTTAAGAAGTACAACATCATGATGTGTAATATTAAAGAAAAATACTCCACAACAGGGTGGTGTGATTCGGCAGGAAGTCAACAACAAACAAGAACAACAAAAAACTACAGCTTGCCATATTACAAAGAAACTGAAAAGTTTCTTATATATATATATATATATATATATACTGTATATTAAAAATAAATCATTAAAAATAAATAAATAAATAAATAAATCAGTTCCTTATTAGCTAAAGATTTTGAGACACATCTACTATATCATTTAATTTTATTTTATTTGTGTGGCACTTTTAACAACGCACATTGTCTCAAAGCAGCTTTACAGAACATAAGAAAGTCCTAGATGTTACACAAAATCCCTAGACGCTAGACAGGCAAAAGTCCTAGATGTTAGACAAAATCATCACTAGTGAGCAAGCCTATGGCAAAACGATGCTTGCCTTGTGTATGGGATGTTGCTAAACAATAACACATTACAGCAACATTTTATGTGTTAGAAGCATTAAAGTAAAACATAAACCAGACCTAATGTCAAAGCTGGTATGGGAAATTAATCCACAGCATCAGATTTGAATATTGTTATAACACTGTTATGGCTCCTGTAACTGGAGTAAAAAAAAAAAAAGTAGTTCAGGTTATTGAAACTTTAAATAACCAGTGTTTTGTTGTTGTTGTTGTTGTTTTGGCTGCTCCCTGTTCGGGGTTCGCCACAGCGGATCACTTGGTCAGCATATTTCAGTCTGGCACAGGTTTTACACCGGATGCCCTTCCTGACCCAACCCTCCCATTTATTCCGGGCTTGGGACCGGGACCGAGACTTACTGTTTAAATAAGCAGTAATCTTGTTTAATACTGTTTAAAAACCAGTAATCGGAAAGTTTTGATAAATCCATGTAGAGAAATTTGCAAAACAGACACATTTCCCTGACAAGTTCAATAAATATGTATTGATAAAATTCAATGGCGGTCCATAGACTTGTGTTTTTCTGAATTCTGACTTTTCCCAAGCCAAAGAAAATGTGCTGAACTTCTTGTCTCTGGAAGCGAACTGATCGCATTCTACAAATGTGATAGATAAAGATTCGAATGAAATCCAATGCAGTTTCCCTTTCAGGCCTTATTTCTGCAGTAAACACGATCTTGTACACACCCAAACACACACACACACTCAGCTCAGACAAAGCAGCATCACTAGAGGCAGGCACGGAAATCTCCGGATCAATCGATACCCGCACAGCTGCTGCCAGTCGCCTCTCTGTCATCACCAATAATAAATAATGGATGACACACTCACATGCTCAACCACACTTCCGCCATGTGCCCTCAGAACAGGAAAGACGCTCAGACACATGCACACGCACACACACACACACACACACACACACTTACAAACACGTCTCTGCGAGTATCGATCAGATCTTCCATTGCAGGAATTGTTTGAAGAATGGAAAAGTGTTGTTAAAACCTTCCTTCTTCTCAGAATCTAATCATAAACCAGATCAGATGGAGAGGGATGATAAATAAATATCAGAGAAACACTGAATAAATATTGAAGGGTTTTCTTTTAACTACGAAATACAAATGAATAATACACCAAAATCAGATATTAAAGGGTTATTTCCTTTTTTGTATTTCTCACCTGCTGGATTGAACACACACACACACACACACAGAGACCGATTACAGAGGCCAGACCGCGAGCCGATCGTTTCGACGGACATCTTGTAGGACCGGTGATTACACACACTGGTCCTCGTGTCTTTACACTGACCATTGATTAGCCCGCTAATACTGCTCGCCAACAGCAGATCTATACTGTGTGTGTGTGTGTGTGTGTGTGTGTGTGGAGTAGAAAGACAGAGAAGAGCACAACTTTTACTTTCTCGCTAATGACCCATTCAGAAAGATACATCTTTCTACAGCCGAAATCCCATCACAACTCATCAAAGAGAATAAACTGCTTTGTAAGCCAATGGTGAAAGATGAAAGTGTGTGTGTGTGTGTGTGTGGACTGTACAAACAAGGCTTCAAAATAAACTCTTTCTATAAGTTATTCTATTAAGGCTGTATGAATGAGTTATAAATACATTCATAACATGTTATAAAGCATTTATAAGCCATTATACACATTATACCATAGAATAATGCATATTGCTTTAGAATTATTTAAGTAATGCTAGTAGAGTTTATAGCAATGTTCATTATGCATAAATAATAAGGTCCAGTATAAGCTGTGTTTACACTAGGGATATTTATATCACAGTAATAAAAATGTTATAAACATTTATATCACATGCATATATTCAACACAAAATATAAACATGTATAAGTTTGGAGTGTTAAGTAAGATGACGCAAAAATTGTTTATTAAATAAGAGGCATCTGGAATGTTTTATGTGTCAAAATAAAATAAAATAAAATAAAATAAAATAAAATAAAATAAAATAAAATAAAATAAAATAAAATAAAATAAAATAAAATAAAATAAGCCATCCTGAAATTTGTTGGTAGCCAAACTTGTTCGGAAAAATATTGCAAAAAAGTCTTTTGAGTTATTTTTGGCCAACAAAAAATTATTTACTTATGTATTTATTTGGTTTATTTGGTCTTATGTATTTATTTAGTTTGTTATTTAGTTAGATAGTTAGTTTATTTGTTAGTTCATAATAAAAATACTACTACTACTACTACTACTACTACTACTAATAATAATAATAATAATAATAATAATAATAATAATATTTTTTTTTTGGTTTATGTTTGGGCACCATTAAATTTTATGCAATTTATTTTTTATTTTATTTATTTATTAGCAGGCTAATACTACTACTATTACTACTACTACTAATAATAATAATGGGTCTTTTGAGTTATTTTTGGGCAACAAAAAATTATTTACTTATGTATTTATTTGATTAGTTTGTTATTTAGTTAGATAGTTAGTTTATTTGTTAGATCATAATAATAATAATAATAATAATAATAATAATAATAATAATAATAATAATAATAGTTTTTTTGGTTCATAGTTGGGCACGAATAAATTTTATGCAATTTGTTTATTATTTTATTTATTTATTAGCAGGCTAATACTACTACTACTACTACTACTACTACTACTACTACTACTAATAATAATAATAATATATTTGAGGGTTTATACATTTAAACACACTCAGGACTTTTCACAACACTTAACCTCAGTAGAGATTTACATCGATAAACATTCAGCTGCTAATAACGTATGCTCGCTTGACTATAAGCTGATGCCTCACCTCTCCTCATATGATTGTGAAAAATGCTCCAAATACTCGTGTAACTGGAGCCTGAACAGTCATCAACAATATGGACAGTTCCTCAGGTATTAATGGATGCTCTGTATACCTGTACTGTATCTATAAGACTGAATAAGTCTGAGAGTGTAGAGGTCACTGTGTACGGAATAAACAGAGATTTCTGTTCTGTGAGCAGACGGTGATTTCAGTGCTGCAGACGCATCAATACTCGCTTTACTGTGTGCAATATTACATTTGTGGTAAAGATGGAGAGAGAGAGAGAGAGAGAGAGAGAGAGAGAGAGAGAGAGAGGAGTGGAAAATGGCCTTTTGATGTCCTGGACATAAATCCCTTATTTTGGTATTAAAAAGGCGTAAAATACCATGAAGCCCTGTGGATAGGAAAGCGAATATGAGAGAGAGAGAGAGAGAGAGAGAGAAGAGAGAAAAAGAGCTCTATGACTGCGATGAGAATGGCCTGAGCATGTCATCAGATAAACTTCAACCATAGTGTAAGATAAGTGGGGTCAGAGCACCACACACACACACACACACACTTCAGATGCCACATACACAGAAACGACACTGTACAGATGTTAACTTATAGTGGATTGTAATGATGGATGTCTGAAACAATAACACACATCTACACACATCCATGACCTGATTGTTTTCAGAGTCAAGCCACATCTACTCGTCACAGCTGACGTCGACGGCGGGACAAAAAGGGACTCGACGTGGAAATGATTGCAACTTCTAGTTGTGTAGCTAGCTACTTAGCACGCAAACTCCCTTATCACAGACTTTCTTTCCCACTATGACAACGTCAAACTATAGGCTGTGTCCTAAATCGCATACTATAGCACTGTGTCGTATAAATAGTGTGAGATGTTGTGTGAAATTCCAACAGAAGAAATGTCTAGAATTTTCAATTTGACTAGTAGATGAAAAAATGATCCAAATATCAACGAATATTACACTTATTATTCTATATAATTTTACTCATTTCAAGCTTGAAATAGACTTCTATGGTTCTAATTTTTCTAATTTTCCAATAGCGTTTTGATAGAATGAAACTGTTTAAATCTGAAACGGAGCATAAAAAGAAGTAAAAAAAAAGAAATAAATAAAAATAAAAATAAAAATAAAAATAAAAATAAAAATAAAAATAAAAATAAATAAATACAAGAAGAAAAGAAAACAGAAAAAAACAGGCTGAATAATGATTATATTTGATGATATTGAATAAATATAATATATTAGAATCAATCAATAAATAAATAAATATGTATTTATAATAAATTTAATAATAAATAATAATAATAATAATAATAATAATAATAATAACAATAAATTTAATTATAAATAATAAATAATTTTATTTATTAATAATAAATATTAATATATTTATTTTAAATAATTTAAAATCAATCTATAATCTAATTTAATCTAATTTAATAAGTCCATAATACCTGATTTTTAATAATCTCATAATAAAAAATAATACATATTCACCTATACTCCTGGCTAAAATATTTTTTGTCATGAGCATAATTTGGTTTAGCAGTAAATAAATAAATAAATAAGCAAGCAGAAAAGAAAAAAAGAAAAAAAAACTGAATAATAATTATATTTAAATAATTTAAATAATTTAATAAGTCCATAATACTTGATTTTTAATAATCTCATAATAAGAAATAATAGATATTCACCTATAATCCTGGCTAAAATATAGTAAAAATTTGGTTGGTTTAATAATAATTATATTTAAATCATTAAATAATCTGATTCAGATTATAAATTCATAATACTTGATTTTTAATAATCTCATAATATATTTTTGCTATGAGAAAAAATTGCTTGGTTTAGCAGTAAATGAATGAATGAGCAAATAAATAAATATGTAAATAAATAAATTAAATGTTAATAATAAATATTTTTTAAATATATTATGCATTTTATTTTATTCATTATACATAAGAAATAAATACGTGTTATGTGTAATATGACGTAAGGAATATGTGTTATATTTAAATATTTCAATAGGACTGAATTTATAAATAAAGCTGTAGTTATTAGGCAGTCAGTCATTCATTCATCCACGTATTTATTCCTTCACTTCCCTTCACGTCTCTGAGCTGATATATAGATATGTGGATATACAGGCATAAGGAAAGAGGATTAAATGTGTGAGTAAAGTCCATGTCAGACCCCATGAGCCCTGAAGCCTCGCTGTGATTTTCTTTATCTAATAGGCCCTAATGAGTCAGGCAGTTAGGTAGGCATCCTCTGGAGCAGTGCGAGGCCCCCAGGGGTTCATCGCTCGAACCGTGGCGCAATAAGAATCAAATAGAGCTGCTCTATTTACCCGAGAGCAGAGAGTGATGACCAGCTTGTTGCCCATTGAGCCTCAATAAATCTGGGCACGGAGAGCAGGAGATGAGAAGCCTGATCTCATCTTAGCCACGCTCGCACGGCCATTTATTCAGTCTGAGAAGCTGCTCAGTGGAAGAAACCCAAAAACACCAAGCTGGAGGTTGTTAGATGGAGTGGATAAATATATATACGCTTTATACACCCTTACTGAATATACCGAGGAGGAGGAGGAGGAAGGGCGATGAGGAGAGCATAGGGTGATAATACAGAAATATAAGGAGTAAACAGAAACGTTCAGAGGCGAAAAACATGCGACTTTGCTGACAGGCGATGCAATAGAGGAAAAATAAAGCAGCAGCACCTTCAAGGGGAGAGAACAAATCTCTCTCTCTCTCTTTTCTCTCTCTCTCTCTTTTCTCTCTCTCTCTTCTTTCTCTCTCTCTCTCTCAGGCAGCGAGGAGAATTGTGTTTGACTGGTGAAGAGTGGGCACACACACACACACTTTTTGTATTTTAACCAGATTGGAATGTTTACAAACTTGGGGAAGTGATGCTACGTTCGTTCTTTTACAGTTCATATTAGCATCAATGTAAAATATTACCTCAGAATTTGTTTTCCCTCTCTCTCTCTCTCTCTCTCTCTCACCACACACACACACTTTTACAGAGCTGAGAAATTGATACTAAGCTCATTCATTTTATAGTTTATGTTGGCACCTGTGTAAAGTATTACCTCAGAATCTGTTGTGCGTGTCTCTCTCACTTACTCACTCACTCTCCATAACACACACACACACACACACAAGCTCATTCTTTTATAGTTTATATTAGCATCACAGTAAAGTGTCCCGAACATCAGGGTGCTCTCTCTTTCTTTCTTTCTCTCTCTCTCTCTCTCTCCACACACAAACACACACACACACATCCACCCACACACACACACACAGTTTAGGCTGTGAACACTCAATTGCTGTGTACTCAATAAGTCTAAGAGCTTACTCCGTGCACAGGAGGGGTTTCAGGTGTTAGCCGCACGCTAACTGCTAATATGAGATCTAATCACAGGAGTGTAGACCCCGAGTGTGCGTGTCAATCCAGGCCTAATGCCTCCTTATTGCTGTGAGCTGCCTCGTGTTTGTCCACAGCTTGATCTGGAGCTTCCTCAGTCGCTCGGCTTGCTTGGCAGACTAGATGCCCGGGCGAGAGACGAGCGGCGTGACCCCTCTGGGCCTGCTCGTGGTGATGAATAGGCTAGCTGGCTAACGCAGGTAGATTACCCCCATAAGACGGTCTGTTAGTGGAGCGGAGAGCGAGGGAGGGATGGAAGCTGGAAAGGAGGGAGGGAGGAAGGAGGGGAGGCTATAAATAACAGATTTATCTCTCTCTTGCTCCTAAGGCTCAACCACAGCAGGGGCAATAAAGAGGCCGAAGAGAGAGATGACAGAGAGAATTATGTCAGGCCTGGTTGTCAATCATAACACCAAGTGTGTGTGTGTGTATATGTGTGTGTGTGTAAGCATGTGAATGAGAGTAAGTGTCTCTGTATGTGTTAATCTAGCTAGCACATATGAATGTGTGTGTGTGTGTGTGTGTGTGTGTGTGTGTGTGTTGATGCCTGGCAGAAGGAAACTCGTAGCAGGGTGACAGGCGAGCATAATGCTCTCATCACTCTTCCTCTGCTCGCCGTGACATCAGAAGTGGCCCTGGGCGCCGACGGCGACCGCCACTTTAGCCGCCAATCTCGCAAAAGGAGAAGAAGAAAAAGAAAAAAAAAGAGCCCTAAACTGCAATCCTTCATGCTTCCGCTGTATGCATAAAGAGATGAAAAATCACCGCCGTCTTTGTATTGTCTCGCTGAGGTGATACACAAATATTAGTTTATATCTACTCCACCTAAGATTGCCTCCCTAAGCAAGACGGATTGGGTGCGGAGAAGAAGGGCAATATTCTGCCCAACATATTCAACCCATCTTTTATATGCTGATGTCTCCAAACGCACCGCACGCAGGTAAGAGACAGGGGGTAAAAAAAAAAAAAAGAAGAAGTAAATAAGAAGAATAAGAAAAGTTCACCCGAATCGTGCCCTTGCTCTTTAATTAGGGGGCAAATTGTTGTGCGGAAAAATTTTTCAAGGCTTTTTCTTGCAGGCGGTGTTTAATTTTCATAGTCACAACATGGGTGTTTATTACGCAGGCATGGAGAGAAAAAGAAAAGAAAGAAATGAAAGCAAAAGTGCTGGGGAAAAAAAAATCAATCTGAAGAAGGAAAAAACAAATAAGTGTCTAAATAAACTCGATCTGTTTCATTGATCCGCTATTTGTTTTAATGCTGGAGCTGGTTTATTTGCCACGAGCAAGAAGAAAGAAGGGATAGAGAGGAAAAGGAAAGAGGGGAGATGATGAAGGGGGGGGGGGTGATGAAGAAGAGCAGGTGGGAGCAAAGATTTCTGGGTCAGAAATTGCTCCGGTAATTCTTTTTCACCCAGCCAAGTGTAAAACTCATTAGACAATGCATAATGCCCTTAATCAAATCAATGGCAAAGGCAACTCCAGACTGATAGCTCCTATCAAAACTTACACAAAGCATGGAAAATTTCTCATTTACTTATAAAAATAAGCCAAGATGGAAGAATTATCTGCGAAACAGGCTTAATTGCGCGCAGGCTTCTGGATCGATATCAGTGTGGAGGAAAAAAAAATAAAGAGAGGAAAGCGATCTTGAACGAATCAAAATTCTTATATATATATATATATATACGCAACAAAGAACAGTTTTGGTAGTCATAGCAATGCAGAACATATTGTGTTTATAAACACTAAATTAGCTTAACAGCAAATTTTCTAGTTTTATGTTAAATGATTCACTTCATTTAAAAGAGTCGAATCGCTTTAAAAGAGTCGACTCAGTGTGACGAGAAACAACCGTTTAGGTTCATCTGCTTTGACTTGAATTTAATTTGTGTTTCTGTTATTATTATTATTATTATTATTATTATTATTATTATTATTATTATTTCATCACACTCTATAAAAGGATCGCAATAAAAGCTAGCCGAATCCTTTAACTGATTCTTTACACGATAACACGGTCATGGTCTCCATGCCAAATCGTACCATGATGAGACCATGATCAGGCGTTAAAGAACATTATTACGTTTTGCTCTCGTCATCAGCGTCACGTATTCAGGCGTGTTCTTCAAAATGATATTAAGGATATAAAATCCATAATTGCCATGTTTGGATTATTTTCCCATCATCGCCGCCATATTTGCTGCTTTCCCTTGGTTGTTGTGTCTTTGTTTTGTTGCCGTTTTATTAGTTGTTTTTTAACCACTTACAGCTATGTTTGATTGCGATGCCACTAAACCGTCTGTCACGTTTCGCATCTTAAGACTCACAACAAAACTTTTATAATGTGAGATTTTATTCTACAGTACCAAAATGATTTCAATCTTATTTAGCAATCAACAAAGTCTACCAAAGGAATACTGTATATGGTATCCCACAAGTCCTCATTTTAGGCCCTCTTTTGTTCCTCATTTCCATACAAGTTCTGACAGATTTAGTACAAAATGGAAGAAGCTATCAGATAGCAAATACAGCTATAATCTCTCATGTAAAAGTAAATATATATATTCCTATCTTGTCCAGGTCATTCTTGTTAAAGAGATTTTTTTTTATCTCACTGTGCTTTTCCTGGTAAAATAAAGGCTAAATAAAAAAATAAATAAATAAAAATTTCGGACAAAAATCCATCAGCTATGCAAGCAGTTCTTCAGGAAGTTCTCCTGAGGCTGTAGGAGTAACATACAGTAGTGTCCAAATGAACCCACACTAAACATCTGGATTGTTTTTTTCCATTAAATGGGAATAATCCAATTCAAAATAAATGTCAAAGAAATAATATTATTCAAAAATAATTGATAAAAATTGATTGAGGCTACAGAGGGACAAAGTTTAGTCTTAGCAAGTCTGACTCACACCTCCAAAGTTGGGGGATTGATTCCCACCTCCATCCTGTGTGCTAGAGTTTGTATGCTCTCCCCGTTCTTCAAGGGTTTCCTCCATGTTCTCTGGTTTCCTTCTCCAGGCAAAAGACATGTGCTGTAGTGGCCGCTCAAAAATTGTCCATAGTGTGTGTGTGTGTGTGATAGATAGATAGACAGATAGATAGACAGATAGACAGATAGATAGATAGATAGATAGATAGATAGATAGATAGATAGATAGATAGATAGATAGATAGATAGATAGATAGATAGATAGATAGATAGATAGATAGATAGATAGATAGATAGATAGATGGATGGATGGATGGATGGATGGATGGATGGATGGGTAAATCAATGTATGTATGTATGTACGGATGGATGGATAAATCAATGTATATATGGAAGTGTATATGTATGGAAGGATGGATGGATGGATGGATGATAGATAGATAGATAGATAGATAGACAGACAGACAGACAGACAGACAGACAGACAGACAGACAGACAGATAGATAGATAGATAGATAGATAGATAGATAGATAGATAGATAGATAGATAGATAGATAGATAGATAGATAGATGTATGCATGGATGGATGGATGGATGGATGGATGGATGGATGGATAAATCAATGTATATATAAATGGATAAATCAATGGATGGATGGATGGATGGATGGATGGATATAATAAAAAAAAAACTTCATTAAAACAAAAGCATTCTCTCAGAGTGTCAGGCTTTTGGCCTCGGCACAGTTAATGCTGTAAGTAGTTTATATAACAACAGCGACGTGGACAGACAAAATCACACACACACACACACACACACACACACACACACACACAGTATCCTTGTAAACAGACCGTTGTGCTGCTGGGGCTCACTGTGGTAATTACAACTCCCTTGCTACAGATGCTGTGCAGCGCATCTATTGCGACGCTAACGTAGCGAGAACGGCACATCTGGGCCTCCACGCGCCTCTCGCTTTTGTTAACGGCCTAGCTCTTCATTTTTTACCGTTGACAGCAATGATATTCCAGTCATTTACTGGCATCTGGTTAGGGAGAAAAGCAAGCAGGGGAAAAAGGAGGGTGTGTGTGTGTGTGTGTGTGTGTGTGTGTGTGTGGAGGGAAAAAAAAAACAGGACGTACTTTAATTAATTGTGGAGAGATTACATGGTTCTTCAAGCATGGAGTTTGTCATCAGAAGCCATTACACACCATCATTAGCTGCTTCTCCACAGTGTCAACAGCAATTTGAAGAGGACTCATAAGTTTGGGAAACAAACAGTGACACATAAGCAATGACGAGAGATGGAAGAGGGAAGGGTGGAGGATTAAAAAAATAAAAAAATAATAACATAAAAAACAAACATGTCACCGCTTCGTCACACAATTAGCCCCTGAGAGATCTGTAAACAGATTCTGTCACTCACCAGATGCACAACTAGAAGCTCTGAGGAGTTTTCAGGAGTTCAGCTGAAGAGATCTTAACTAATCAATTTCAATTAGAAATAAATAAACAATAAATAAACAAGGATAGGCCAGATGAAGACCCACGTATCAATGCATGTAGTCAGTATTATACTAAGTAGTATACGTAAACGTCAACAAATCATACTCAGAGACTAAAGATATGGCCATGATGTCATTTTCCTGTCATTTTGCTGTCATATAGTCAGGATTAACCCTTAAATTTCTTATACCACAGCGATCTGAACAAAGGTTTGTTGATGCGTCATACAATTCGATCCGTTTATTATGTTGTGGGACATCCAGGAAATAACTGAGTTCCTGTATTCACTTGCACTGTTCTTGAAGTTTATCTTGATAACAAAAACAACAAATAAATAAAACAAAATAAAATAAAAAAAAAAAAACAATAAAAAAAAAAAAAAAAAAAAAAAAAAAAAGTGTCACTTTACCAAAAAACAATTATACAAAAATTAATAAGAAAATAATAAATAAAAAATAAATATATATATATATATATATATATATATATATATATATATATAAATATTTTAAAAAAAATATTTTTTCTCCTCCCAGTAATATAACACTATTTCAGGATTAACTTCAAGAACATGACAAAAAAAATAATAAATAAAATTATAGCTGCTAGAGCATAAATAAAAACAGGAAGCTATTCCACAACATTTAATAATATTGAATATAGAAATATATGACGAATCAACAAATAACAAATCTTTGTTTGTTAATACATCATATTAAAGATATTATATATAAAATATATATAATGGTCTAATTCTGGCCAATCAGAATTAAGGACTGAACAGTGTTTTAGTCACGGATTCACAGAAATGGCTTTTTACGCTTTATAAAGTGTGACTTCATCGTTCCTCCTCCTCTATACATAGAACGAGACGATTCCTCCGTTCCCTCCAATTCAAATTCCAGTCTTTCTTCATTTCTAGCTCTAATTAAGCGCTAACTTCAGCATTGCTCAACATCACAACTATATCAGCTTCCATTCAGGCCTCGGTAATCGAGCAGAAGTGCTGGCGGCCATACTGTAAATTACCGTGAGGAATGCGAGGGGCTGGGCGCGAGAGCGAAGGAACGTGACAGGGAAGCTGAAGATCTCACAAAGTACAAATCACAAGGCTTTCAATAACAGTCAGTGTATATAATTTGTACCATTTGGGAGGATATTTATTGTGGAACCTGTTCAGTGTGTCCTGATGACCCGGTTAGGCCCCGGAGGCCAGAGCTCATGAGTGACGGCAGTAAATCACAGCACAGATTTGTAACAATGCAGCAACATGTACTTAAGCTGCCTGCATGCTCTTTTTCCCTCCGAAACTATGCAAAAGTCTAAACAAGCTCGTTTCATGACACGTTCGTTTGCACCTGATCATCCTGCAGGCTGTGGGTTACCTTTCTGCACTTGGAAAAAAAAAAAAAAAAGTAATAATTCTTTTTTCATTTGCTTGTACAGAGACTCTTTCTCCTGACATAGAGAAAGCTCCAAAAAAAAAATAAAAAAAAATAATCTATCTTAAATGAAGTTTCTGATGACCTACATCATATCAGATCTGTCTGATATACATATAAAACATCTAATTTTGCAGTTTTTGATTATTGCGTCAGTTTTATATCCAAATTTTCTCTTTGGTTGTAGACCTATCAGGTCCAGCATGTTGGGGTGGCAACCGGAAAATCGATCAATTCAGTGAATTTACAGAACGAATGAATAAATAAATAAATAAATAAATAAATGTTCTTTTGTGCGAGAAAAAAAGGAAATAGAAATCAATTAAATAATTATATGAATAATTATAATAATAATAATTAAATGTATCATAAAATATCATTAAAGTCATTTTAAAGTAAATTTAGAGTTTGAATACATTTCAATAAAATTAAAAAATGTGAATTTAACTACATTTCCATTAAACTTTGCCTTGCTCATAAATTAACCTAATTCAACAGCTTTTAACGGTCAATTCTTAATTTCACTCTTTTTTTTTTTTTGCTTCTCTACACGAGGACAAAAAAAAGAAAATTAAATAGTAAAAATAAATACATAAAATATAAATAAACAAACACACAAACAAATAAATAAATAAATAAATAAATAAACATAAATAAAAAATATATAAAAATAATTAAATAATTAAAATAATAATTCAACTAAATTCAGATTTTGAATACATTTAAATAAAACTAAAAATGTGTAACTAAAAAAAACTATATTTTTATTAAACTTTGTCTTGCTCTTAAATTAACCTAATTCAAAAAATTAAAAAGTAAAAAATAAACAAACAAACAAATAAATAATTTTTAAAAATGTATTCAGTTTTACTTTCGACAATTCCTTGATTTTTTTAAATAAATTTTCAATCAATTTCCAATCACTTATTTCCAACCTTCGGCTCACAATCAAATAAAAAACACACCTAAGTTTGTACAGCTGAGCGTGAACGGCTGACAGTCAGCTGGGAAAGAGAGTTGACGTGAACACAGCGAGCGCTACACGATCACGTGCGAGGTGACAAGTGGCTCAGCGTTTTCACGGTGACTGAGAGACAAAGCCGTGTGCCTGCGACGTCGCAGCTCTTTAATTGCTAAAGCTCGAAATTAGCCCTGGTTCTTTGTGCTCTCTAAGAACGCTGTGTGTCTGACAGAACCAGCGGCCTTTCAGATGTGGAGCAGCACTGTCACACTTCTGTCTCAGTAGCATAAAAGGCTTGCTTTTTACCACACACACACACACACACACACACAACCTGCCACTCCTGCTGAAGTATCTTCAAACACATCTCAACAGCTGTCATATTCTATAAAAACCCCAGTCCCGGATTCTTCTAGAAGATTGTACACACATGCACGCGGGGGTTGCTCTTTCTAAACAGATTCTGACCTGCTTCAAACACTATTGATGTTCATACACATGGCTCAAAGGCAAAAGAAGAAGAAGAAGAAGAAGAAGGGGGGAAAAAAAGTAGAAGAAAAACGCAAGCGTCTCACTTTTAGCGCTTTAAAGAATCAACTCCCAAATGCGGTATTTGGATCCAGGCTTGTAGTATTAAATTTTCCTTGAGTAGGCATCTGTGTGGGGCTACTTAGCATATTAGCGCAGCATTAGGGCCCTGCTAGCGCTAATCGTTTCCTGGAAGTGGAATGTGTACGAATTCTATTGAGAACAAGAGACTATCGAGTGCAACAAACCTGCAACCTAAGAAAAGTGCTCCAAAATGAAGGGAGAGAAGGGAAAAAAAACAGGAGATCAATGAACAGCAGTGAATTCCTGTCATCACCAATATGATAAGCAAGTGCTAATTAGCTTAGCATGACCACCCCCCTTCTGCTCGGTTTGACCGCTAGCAGGCTAATGTAGCATAATCGTGTGTGAGACCGGGCGATATTAACCCCGGACTGACTCCTTCTCCCAGTCAGAGCTGATCGATGGTGAACTATCGCCAGGGGGGTGCACACACACACACACACACACACACACACACACCCTGCAGCACCCTAATGGAGGCACATTCAACTCAAAATCAATAGAGGGAGACGGAGTGCAAACCCACAGTCCTGCCTGAGGGAAGAAGCAGCAGGGCCAGAACAAAAAATGCACACAAATGAACCTTTTCAAAAGAGTGTCTCTGACTGATACGTACAATAAAAGAACTTTCAGATAGATGGGGGCGTTAACTTTCTAACATCATTTTAATCATGTGATCTTCGAGGAAAAGGAAAACTTTTACAAATCTTTTTACAAAGATAATTACAATACAAGATAATCCATTTGACATTCATGTCTGCAGCCAGTAGCTCAAAGCGATCGCATGTTCAGGCATAAGTCAGGGTGTAAAATGCCGAGGAAAATTCTTCTGAAACTAGCGCCATCTTGAATTTCTTAACGTCCAGAATCTTTGCCAAGCAACAGTGGGGATTTTGCGTGTGAAATTTATTTCAGGCAAAACATTTCTCTAGAATATTAGTCATCATTTACACATTAATAAAGGACCCTAATCAAAGCAGTGACTCAACTTTTATATGAGGTAAAGGTGAATTTTGCAGAAAGTTAATCATAATTTACACGTCAAAATGGTGACTCAGTTTATTGAGCAAGCAAATCTTTTATGTGTAATTTGCATATGTCTAGCAAAAACTCAGACTTTTCTTTTTGACAACAAAAGTTTGAGTATTTCCATCATGAAATTATGGGTATTTTAGCTACAAACTTTGGAGAATTTCAGCTATAAATCCAAGGGCATACAAATGTCAGATTACTGTAACTACAAAATTCAGAGTATTTTACCTACAGAATTCAGAGTATTTTACCTACAGAATTCAGAGTATTTTACCTACAGAATTCAGAGTATTTTAACTATAGAATTCAGAGTATTTTAACTATAGAATTCAGAGTATTTTACCTACAGAATTCAGAGTATTTTAACTATAGAATTCAGAGTATTTTACCTACAGAATTCAGAGTATTTTACCTACAGAATTCAGAGTATTTTAACTATAGAATTCAGAGTATTTTAACTATAGAATTCAGAGTATTTTACCTACAGAATTCAGAGTATTTTAACTACAAAATGCAGAGTATTGTAACTACACAATTCAAAATATTTTAACTACAAAATTCAGAGTATTGTAACTACACAATTAAGAGTACTTTAACTACAAAATTCATAGTATTTTAACTATAGAATTCAGAGTATTTTATCTACAGTGTTCATAGTATTATAACTATAAAATTTAGAGTATTTAAACTACAAAATGTAAAGAATTTTTAGAGTATTTTAACTAAAAATTCAGAGTATTTTAACGACAGATTTCAGATTATTTTAACTACAAAATTCTGAGTATTGTAACTAAAAACTCAGAGTATTTTAACTAAAGAATTCACTGTACTGTAACTAAAGAATTCAGACTATTTTAACTAAAGATTCAGAGTATTTTAACAAAAGAATTCACAGTATTGTAACTAAAGAAGTATTTTAACTACAAAATTCAGAGTATTTTAAATACAAAATACAGAGTATTTAAGCTACAAAAATCATGGTCTTTTAGCCAGGAGTTAATTTTATTATTTAGTAACTGAAATAATATAGTGTTAAATTTTATAGGTCATTCTATGTTGAGCCATTTGGTTTCTGTTTAATTTAGCTACAACATCAATAATTATTTTAGCTAGAATTTCAGCTATGAAAACATAGTATGTAAGATACAAAAGTCAGAGTATTGTAGCTACGAAATTTTAGAGTGCTTTAGCTACAAAGGTGAGAGAATTTTAGCTATGGAAGTTAATTATTTATGCTATGAATACCAGAATATTTCAGCTACAAAAGTCAAAATATTTAAGCTCAAAAGTTAGAATATTTTAGCTACAAAATTCAGAATATTTCAGCTCAACAGTTAGAATGTTTAAGCTACAAAAGTCAGAATATTTCAGCTCAAAAGTTAGAATATTTCAGCTACACCAGACAGAATATTTCAGTTCAAAAATCAGAATATTTTAGCTATAAAATTCTGGGAATTTTAGCTATGAAAATCACAGTATGTTAGCTATGAAGGTCAGACAATTATAGCTACAAAATGTCAGAGCATTCTAGCTAAAAAAGTGAGAGAATTTCATCTATGAAAGTCAAAGTTTTTTTTATCTACAATTGCCAGAATATTTCAGCTACAAAAGTGAAAATTCTGTAAAAAGTCTGAATATTTCATTTTTAGCTACAAACGTATGAGTATTTCAGCTATGAATTTCAGAGTGTTTCAACTGCAAAATTCAAAGTATTTTAACTATGAACAAGGATTTAAGCTACAAAAAAACAAAGGATTTCAATGAGGAAAGCGAGAGTATTTTAGCTATGAAAGTCACGATATTTTAGCTACACAAGTCAGGAGATTTTAGCAAATAAAAAAAATTATTTAAATAAAAAATATAAAATAAAATAAAATAAAATAAAATAAAATAAAATAAAATAAAAATTCACACAACAAAACAAAACAAAACCAAACAAAAATTACAATTCATCCGAAACAATGCATGTTTTTCTGCACCTACAAATTGTTATTACCAAGAACTTTAAAGCGTAATAGTTTTTAAACTCAAGCATCGTGGCAATATCAATCAAGAGCTTAAGTTGGACTGGCTGCCGAGCACCGAGTGAGTCTCCTTTCTATCTCCGGCAGAAGGCGGCACAGCCTTAAAGAGCCGAGCAATTTCCCAGCTCGCTTAATTCCTCTTCACCTCGAGAAGACCTGCTCCGAGGGCAGTGTTGCGTTTAGATTAATTCCGCTTAATACTAATTGGTCCTTGGGCTGAGAGGCCTCGTGGGATTGGCTCCCTGCAGTCCACTCTGGAAAAGGGGGCTGCACCACCATCGGAGTGCTGCTGATGAGTAGAAGGTTTTATCAGCACAAACATACACGCAAACGCCCCCTGGGGCTGAAAGCATACCCAATAATTAACTGGCACACAAACCCTAATTACCGTGTTTACAATCACTCTCTCTGATACACAGAGCCTGAGAAGAGAAAGCTGAAGGAAAGAAGGAGAAGAAAGAAATACAGTGATATCATGTAAAAAATAGATATTTTTCCTTTTTTACTCTCTCTCTCTCTCTCTCTCTCTCTCTCTCTCTCACTCTCCCTTTCTCTCCCTCTCTCTTTTTCTCTCCCTCTTTCCATCTGTGTCTCTCTCTCTCTCTTCCTCTCTCTCTCTCTCTCTCACTCTCCCTCTTTCTTTCCCTCTCTCTGCCTCTCTGTCTTCCACTCTCTCACTCACTCTCTCTCTCCCTCTTTCCATCTCTCTCTCTCTCTCTCTATTTCTCTCTCTCTATTTCTCTCTCTCTCTCTCTCTCTCTCTCTCTCTCTCTCTTTCTCTCTCTCTCTCTTTCTCTCTCTCTCCCTCTCTTTCTCTGTCTCTCTCTCTCCTCTCTTTCTCTCTCCCTCCCTCTCTCTCTTTCTCTTTCTCTGTCTCTCTCTCTCTCTCTCTCTCTCTCCCTCTCTCTCTCTCTCTCTCTCTCTGTGTGTGTTACAGTCTCTTAATAAGCTCGGAGGGCTTGTTGTCAGCGTAATGCCCATCACTTATTTATTTTCCAGAGATAGCCCTATTAATTTCCCCCTCGGTTTGAAACGCGTGATGTGGACGGATCCCTCGTCCCCGGGGTGCTCCTCAAGGAAAAGACGCAAATGACCCAAATAAAGGAGGCTTTTGAAGGCTGCTGAGAGACGCCGGCACCATTAAAACTAAATGAAGTGTTTATTAGGCATGCTGACAGCAGTCTCCACGCCGGCACATCAAGAGCCGTTACACTTAATGTTCTCCCCCTGAAACACGCGCCCTGTTTGTTTAGTTCTGCCACTGAGGCGAAGCTGAGATTTCTGCTTTTATTCATTTTTACCTGTTCGCTTGTGTAGGCTCTCTAACTGCTTACACACACACACACACACACACAGACACACACACACAGACACACACAGAGCTCTTATACACAATGTCATTAAAGCTATGCATACACCTGTTATACACAGAGTTCTGCTCCACACATACACACACAAACCCACACACACACACACACACCTGTTATACACAGAGTTCTGCTCCACACATACACACACAAACCCACACACACACACACACACCTGTTATACACAGAGTTCTGCTCCACACATACACACACAAACCCACACACACACACACACCTGTTATACACAGAGTTCTGCTCCACACATACACACACAAACCCACACACACACACACACACCTGTTATACACAGAGTTCTGCTCTATACACACACACACACACACACACACACACGTTATACACAGAGTTCTGCTCTATACACACACACACCTGTTATACACACAGTTCTGCTCTATATACACACACACACACCTGTTATACACAGAGTTCTGCTCTATACACACACACACACACACACCTGTTATACACAGAGTTCTGCTCTATACACACACACACACACGTTATACACACAGTTCTGCTCTACACACACACACACACACACACACCTGTTATACACAAAGTTCTGCTCCACACACACACACCTGTTATACACAGAGTTCTGCTCTATACACACACACACACACACACACACCTGTTATACACAGAGTTCTGCTCTATACACACACACACACACACACACACCTGTTATACACACAGTTCTGCTCTATATACACACACACACACCTGTTATACACACAGTTCTGCTCTATACACACACACACACACCTGTTATACACACAGTTCTGCTCTATACACACACACACACCTGTTATACACAGAGTTCTGCTCTATACACACACACACACACACACACCTGTTATACACACAGTTCTGCTCTATATACACACACACACACCTGTTATACACAGAGTTCTGCTCTATACACACACACACGTTATACACACAGTTCTGCTCTATACACACACACACACACACACCTGTTATACACAAAGTTCTGCTCCACACACACACACCTGTTATACACAGAGTTCTGCTCTATACACACACACACACCTGTTATACACAAAGTTCTGCTCCACACACACACACACACACCTCTTATGCACAGAGTTCTGCTCTATACACACACACACACACACACACACCTGTTATACACAGAGTTCTGCTCTATACACACACACACCTGTTATACACAGAGTTCTGCTCTATACACACACACACACACACACACACCTCTTATGCACAGAGTTCTGCTCTATACACACACACACACACCTGTTATACACAGAGTTCTGCTCTATACACACACACACACACACACACCTCTTATGCACAGAGTTCTGCTCTATACACACACACACCTGTTATACACAGAGTTCTGCTCTATACACACACACACCTGTTATACACAGAGTTCTGCTCTATACACACACACACACAAACATATATATACACACACACACACACACACCTGTCATACACAGAGTTCTGCTCTATACACACACACACACACACCTGTTATATACATAAAGTTCTGCTCCACACACACACACACACACACACCTGTTCTGGTCTATACACACACACACACATACACACACACACATACACACACACACACACACACCTGTTTACACACAAAGTTCTGCTCTACACACACACACACACACACACCTGTTATACACAGAGTTCTGCTCTATACACACACACACAAACATATATACACACACACACACACCTGTTCTGGTCTATACACACACACACACAAACACACACACACATACACACACACACACATACACACACACACACCTGTTTACACACAAAGTTCTGCTCTACACACACACACACAAACTATTCTTTTCTTCATGGAGAAATGAAAGATTTTTTCCATCGTTCTTTCCTTTCTTCCTTATTTAAATGGTAGAATTTCCTTCTTTTTAAAATTCTTTTCCTCCATTTTTTCTCCCATCTTTCTTGTTCCTTTGCTTTACAGTGCTCTTTTCTTTCTTTCTTTCTTTCTTTCTTTCTTTCTTTCTTTCTTTCTTTCTTTCTTTCTTTCTTTCTTTCTTTCTTTCTCTGTTTTCTGCTTCTTTAATAATTACAAGATTTATTTCAGAGATTTGGACAGAGTGCCAGGAAAGTTCTGGAAGCTCTTTTCCTGTGAGCTCTGTGTTTGATTCAACTATTTTTTTTAATTTATTTTTTTATTCTTTTTTAATAAAGTTTAGGAAATGTAAATTCAGAGGGGGTGAAGTTAAGGATCCAAACGATATGAAGAAAATAAAAATAAACAAAGTAAAGCAATTAACAGGAGCCGGAACCTTCGTCATTCTCTTCTGCAATCGTTTAACCTAATAGACTGAGAGACAGAGAGAGAGAGAGAGAGAGAGAGAGAGAGAGAGAGAGAGAGAGAGAGCAGCTTCTGGCTTCCACTGACGCACTTTAATACCTGCCTCTGAACAGCTGAATATCATTTGGCTCGCATTATTTTCTCATTAATCCTCTCTTTAGATTTTTTAATGCCTGACTTATTTGAAGAAGGCTGTTTTTTTTTTTATTATTATTGTTTATTATTATTTTTGCTTAATAACAGCTTGCAAAAAAAAAAAAAAAATAAATAAATAAATAATAATAATAAAAAAAAGGTCTTCATTTGAGGCGGAATTAAAAGAAAGAGGCACGTAATGAACGCTGAGAGGGGGGAATAAAAAACTGTAATATGTGACTTCAAAACATTTTTGATATAATTTTTTTTGCCCTAAAATGCACACTTACTAACCCACCCACACAGACATCTCTAATTATTTTTCATAACCTGCAGCACTACGCAGTAATAATGTTCCAATCTTGCCCTAACCTGTCTATATTTGACATCTCATACACAAGCACTGACACACACACACACACACACACACCTAATTGCCTAAATCAGGGTCGGAGAGTTACTGCTGTACTGTCGTAAATGAAGCTTTAGTCTAAATTGCAGGCTTTGAGGATGAAGATTGATGTTGGACATAGTGTATTACTGAAGTCTGAAGCTGCAATCACAATCCACTACAATTATCCCGGGCCATTAAGAGCTGCGCTGAGCATGTCACAATCAAGCCTGGATACAATTAATCACCTGCTGTGAGAGGAGTTTGGGTGTGTCTGCTTGTGTCAGAGCATGAGTTAATGTGTGTGTATATATAATATACAGTACACAGTGGAACCTCGGCATATGAGTGCACTCTTTCTTGCAAAATTTTCACCTTAAGAAGTGAAGAAATTTGCATATGAAGCATTTTCGGAGTACAAACAAACCGAACCGAACCGAACCGAACCGAACCACGGCTAAGTCGCGCGTACGTCCGGGAGCCATCACGTCTTGTTAGCATCAGTGGAAAGCCAAGCCAAGCGAGTTTACGAATTGTTTTTCAGTCAGCGAAAGCTGTTTGGAAAGAGTCAAACCACGATACCAATGTTGCCTTCACAATGTGTTGAATAGCTAAGTGATTTTTCGGGCGTTTTTTTGTTGGTGGAGTGGGCAGTCTGTTCTACTTTAAGCCCAAGCTTGGTGGCACGACTTCCTGTGAGGACCCTTGACATGGAATGCTAGGCTTGGGTCAGTTCTTTGTAAGCAGCCATACACTTCGTATTGGGAATAATGGCCATATTTTTGGGCGGCTGGAACGGATTATCTGCATTTACGTTATTTCTTGATTGGCAATACAAATAAGAACACAATAAGAACACGCCTCCGGAAGGCATTCAATTCCTATGCCGAGTTTCCACTGTATATATATATAGTAAACAAATACAGATCCAAATAGTAGGTTTTTGTTTAGTCAGACAGGTTCCTTCACAGGTCTCAGAGCATGATATGAACCTTGTGGACCACGACAATTTATACGATTGGACACTTCAGAAATAAAGCTGCCATACATTACTTTTCCTTCTTGCTTCTCATGGTATATAGGTTTACTCACGTTCGATGCACATGAATGAAAAGAGGCCTTGGTGATGACATCCCTGAGTCAAAAATCCCTGAGAGACTGAAATATTCGCATCTGAATGCGTTTGCGTTTGAATGCAGAAATAAACTCAAAGTGGGTGTGGCCTTGGGAATCCTATCACTATGAACCTGTGTGACAGAAGAAAACCTACTATTTGCATCTGTGTTTGTTCAATTAAAATAAGAAACCAATATATATATATTATTGAAATGTTGCCATGGAGATACACACGTCAGCGTTCGCCCACAGCCACTGAGTTGTTATATACAGTATATATATATATATATATATATATATATATGTATACGTTCGAAATAAACAAAAGTACAGTGATGATTTGTTTAATGCTGTTTTAGCTCAGGACTAGAATTTCCCACTGCGGTGATCGTGAAGGCGTTTGTTTAAGCTGCACTCATTTGCTCAATCACGGCTTTTGCAAAAATGGATGTGATGATGTGTTTTGGTGCCGAACTCCTCAGAGACACCGGATTTTGGGGAAAATGTGACTCGATTTTGGGGAAAATGTGACTCGATACCAATCTGATGCCGATGCAGCATAAAAAAACAAGACATGAAGCACTTCCTTAATAAAAGCACTGACTTACAGAAACCTACAGTAGAGTGAGCGTGTGTTCCTGCAATTCTTCACGTTCCTGCTATTATTCCTATTGAATCAAACACAAAGGAAGGTGGAGATCATAAACTGATAATTCTTCAGATTCTCAACCCAGGAATGTTTTACTGTAGCTATAAGTGTTGCTCCTCTGAACGTCCTGCTGAACATCAACTGCATTTTGAAGCGGCAGCCGGGAATTGGTTTTGATTTAGTTGAACTAGGAGATGATACAAAGCAATGCTTGGTAAAGATAAAGAAAACACAGAGAGGACAGGAGACTCGAGGAGATGGTAGTGTATATTTTGTATAAGGAAGCCCATTTTAGACCACTCTAATAAGACAGGATTGTAAATACACACACACACACACACAAACACACACACACACACATTTCTGACAGAAGAATTTTCTACTACATGAAAAAAACTATGTAATCTATCCAAACATAATAATGCACACATTGTAACATAGACAGACAGACAGACAGACAGACAGATAGGTAGATAGATAGATAGATAGATAGATAGATAGATAGATAGATAGATAGATAGATAGATAGATAGATAGATAGACAGATAGATAGATAGATAGATAGACAGCTGGCAAGATAGACAGACAGACAGACAGACAGACAGACAGACAGACAGACAGACAGACAGACAGACAGATAGATAGATAGATAGATAGATAGATAGATAGACAGACAGACAGACAGACAGACAGACAGACAGACAGATAGACAGATAGATAGATAGATAGATAGATAGATAGATAGATAGATAGATAGATAGATAGATAGATAGATAGATAGACAGACAGACAGACAGACAGACAGAGACAGACAGACAGATTGAATGATTGAATGACTGACAGTTTGGTGTATTGCATTGGTGTTTTGAATGCCGCAGAATGAACTGTTTATCTGGAAGCCCTGCCCTCTTTTCTCAAATTCAAACCATTTCCTTTGCCAACCATTACATTTCATACTCTTCCACAGACACACACACATATATATATGGTATATTTATATCTTTATCCTCCAATCAGCCATCTAACATCTTAGCCACCACTAACCTACCCCAGGTGTCCTCGTCTTGACCATATGCCACGTTCCCAAGTGGTAAATTTCGAGTGTTTAGAGTTCATTAATGTGAAATAAACCATTTCAGTGTATGTTTGACTTAGCGCACATTAGACAGGTATACAGTTCAACTCAGTTAGCTATATTTATTCTGTAGCTACACACTAAATACTACGCGTACGTAATGGTTTATTTCGTGTCTCCAGCGTAACTAAAACAGATGTCTTATGTTCCCCAAAAGCCTGGTGTTTCCTGTCGAACCCTGTATACTCACCTAACCCGGCTTCCAGAAGGAACTATATGAAAAATGCTCGTTTCTTTCCCAGCAGTTTTAGAAGGTTATGGCTTTCACCATTAAAACCGATGACCTTCTGAAAAAGTTGGCGCTCTGTTCAGAACTACTTATAGGTCTCTCGCTTGGCGACTGAGGAACTTTATTTGTTTGCCTAGTAAATTCTTTTGGTCGAGAAGACGCACACACATCTGGCTCGCACGGTAACGGTGTAGATTTTCACGTGAATATTTCAACCGAGTCGTCTTCGCTAGTCAGCGCCTGGGCTTTGGTGTGGATTTTATATAAACTTCGGGGACACGATAATGAAAAGGAGCCAGCGCTAAATTGCCTCGGAGATATGACAGATGGAAGCAAGAGGAGAGAGAGACAGAGAGAGAGAGAGTGAGTGAGTCACCCTCCCTAACGCTAAACTAACAGTCCTCCTCCTCCTCCTCTTTCCATCTCCCCCCTATCTTCTTCTGCCGCCACCCCTTAACCGTCCTTATCTCATCTTTTAATAACAGCCCTGACACAGATGTGTGCGAGGCGGCTTCCAGAAAAACCGCAGCGGTGAGCTAAATTAGTCCACGCTAATGTTGATGCGGCGTAACAGCGAGTGCTCCGTCATTCACGACGCGCAGAATGTGGGCCTGAGCATGTCGGAGCTGCGGGGCTGATGGAGAGGGTGCGATCCAGAACAGGCCCGGAATGATGGGAAAGTAGGGTGGAGAGGTGTGTGTGTGTGTGTGTGTGTGTGTAAGGCGGGCGCCCTCGGCGGAATGGAGGACGGCAGCATGAGAACATATTTCATTAAGCGTCTTTAACAGCGCTGGGCTGATCTATATCTGACATACAGGTTGTAACTCAGTGGCCTGATAAGCCTCCGCCCTGCCTTGGACCTGTTGCCCACGGCGCTGAGCCATACACCTGTGTGTGTGTGTGTGTGTGTGTGTGCATGTTTATGCCTTTAGACGATATGGAATGGTAAGACATTGATCTGTCATTACAGCCTCCTATTAAAATAAGCTAAGCCCTTTACCTTATGCTACGTGCCAATAAACTAACCTTCCAACTGATAAGTGCACGTGTGTGTGTGTGTGTGTGTGTGTGTGTTGCAGTAATGAGGACTGATAGATCCTGTTTGTCAGAGATCCGAGGGCACTTTTTCCTGACAGCTATGGCAGCCAATAAAGCGCAATCTAATAACATGAAGATAATGAGCACTATATGACAACTCTGTAGCGT
>NC_080736.1:5042500-5055000 GCF_019097595.1 Hemibagrus wyckioides | reverse complement strand
ACCCCACAAGAGCTGCAGTTTTGGAGATGCTCTGATCCAGCGGTCTAGCCATCACAATTTGGCGCTTCATCAAACTCGCTCAAATCCTTACGCTTGTCCATTTTTCCTGCTTCTAACATCAACTTTGAGGACAAAATGTTGACTTGCTGCCTAATATATCCCACCCACTAACAGGTGCCATGATGAGGAGATACTCAGTGTTATTCACGTCACCTCTCAATGGTCATAATGTTATACCTGATCTGTGTATATATAATATTTTTTCTTAAATCTGACTTTTTAACATCTATGTGTTTCAGAGACAAACAAAGAAAAACAGACAAAAAGCGTTCTAGGCCACACCCACTTTGCGTTTAAATCCGAATCCAGATACAGACTGAACGGATACAGATAGCTGCATTGTGCTCCGTTCCTAGCCTCGAGCTACTGTTGTGATCGAAAGCGCTTTAGTTGGCACCACAGGACGGAGCTATCAAGTTTGAGTCCTGCTAAAACCTGCTTGAATTTTTTGTCTCGATCTCAGACGCACCACGCGTACGAGAGCGAGGCAGCGTTAGCACATTAGCACACGGTGACGTATCGTACTGTCGGGTGAAGCACGAAGATAGATATGAGAAAGTCCAAAAATTTTCACTCACAGGTTTCGATTTGTGGCTAAACTCTGAGACACCCCTCCATCCCCCGATCCCCTCAGCACACCTCCCCACCCTCCGCACGCTCCCCTCCCCTCCTTTCCCCCTCCCCTGCTTGCTCCCTCCTGACAGGCCTTGAGGGAAGGGTGGATTGAGTCAGGCCCAGCTGCCTTATCTCATCTCTGGCTTACTCAACTCCGAAAAAGCTCGAGCAATGCTACTGCAATTTGTTTCCGTTCATGTTCGAGATTGTTTTATGAAAGACGAGGTGAGACAAGGTGAAACCCAGGAACGCGCATGAATAATATATGGAGGCATCCGCACGCACCGATGAATTATGAGCGACCAAAAAAAATAAATAATAATAATAAAACTCATTTAGATGATTAACAGGGATCAGCGGGTCACTCCTGACGAACATTTCACTGTTACAGAACAGGTCTGCGCACTGCTTCGAAAGTTTCGTCAGAAGTCGTGGAGATTACAGCAACTTAGCCATATTAGCATGGCTCTGGGTTACACTGCTCCTCTCGTGTACACGCCAATTAGCTCGACTCTTTTCCCGGACGCCCGCGAGACGTGAACTCGGCGCACAGACGCACAAAGCTTCCGGGGGCATTGCTTCCGTCAACAAGCTTTGCAAGATGCCTTCAAAAAAATTCAAAGCAATCGCGGCACGGGCTGGTTTGGGCGGCCTTCGTAAATCCAGTCACGGCTATCAAAGCTCGCTGAGCTTTCAGGCTGCTGGGGGCAAGGCTTTAGCTTTAGTGCTAAGCTACACAAGCACAGGGTGGGACCGCAGCATAAGAGACCATTAAAGGCCATGACACATGCTTATACACACCTCCAAGCCCTTCAATCAACAACACACACACACACACAAACTGTGTATATATATTTATAGTTATATAGGAACGCGCTTATACTGATATTGATGATGGAGATCATTTGGAATGTGTAGAACATACGATTCCAAGGTAAGCCTGGTGTATAGGGTCACGCTAATCACAGGAAAATTCAGACTTATTTGAAAGTCACGCATTGTGACTTGAGGAGGAACTACAGCAATCCTTGCTAACTACATATCACAAACCTAAAACATGGCATGAGTTCTTCACACAACGAGGAATTCTGACGCAAAGAAAAAACTTAACTTTTCCATTTAAAAAATAAATAAATCCCAAGGAAACCGTACACGATCTAAGGTAACTGATGCAGCTAGCTAAATCTCTTCATTTAACTAACATTATAAAGAACAAAGTAAGTAGCTTAAGTGGATGAACATGAAACTGTGGGCTTTTCATAGCCGATAATTTAAACCATGAGTAAAAAAATATGTCCTAGTACTTTTGCTCAGCCTTCAGTAGATGTTTTGGTATCAGTACATCGTACAATATCAAAATTAGAAGCTTGTTAGTTCACATTTAGAAACCTCTGGCACTTAAAAACAATATTTTTCTATTAACAGCAATAAATAAATAAATAAATAAAAATAAATAAATAAATAAATAAATAAATAAATAAATGAATGAATGAATGAATGAATGAATGAATGAATAAAATAAAATAAAATAAAATAAAATAAAATAAATGGTCCTAGTACAGAACTTTGAGATACCTCAAAAAAAAAAAAAAATCCTTCAAAAAAAAAAAAAATCACTTGTGTGCACACACTTGTCCACGTTGACCTCAGTAACCATGCTGAAACTTCAACAACATGACAGGTTGATAGTCATTCCCCGAGGCCACTGCCTTTTTTTTCTGACTTTGTTACAAGAATTCTGGACTTGTTGACCCTCCTTCGAGACAAGATTGCAGATTCAAGGCGGGGTTAATAGTCTCATACCGTCTGAATGCACGGAGCGTGATTTTTCGCTTCGGCTGCCTTTTGTTTTGCTGCCTGTTGTAAAGAGACGGCCAACACACGACGCACGGTTTAGGCCCAGCTGCGATCTCTTATACTGTTTTCAATGTGCATGAAGGCACGGTAACTCGAGACCCCGTATCCCTGGTTTGGGTTAAAGCAAACAGCACGAGGAAAAAAAACCATCTAGAGAGAACATCTTTGGGTAGGAATCTTAAGAAATAACAAAAGATAATGTACCAACATGAGCTAAAAGCTCCATAGATTTACATTTCTATCAGTAAATCTGATGCTCGGTGAAGATACAGGCAAAAAAATGTACTGTAAAGTAATGACTTCAATCCTGCTTACTTTCTCATATTTAACAAAAAAAATGCCAGACACTTTTTCCTCACAACCTGGCAAACAGCTGATGCAGAGAGTGATTATAAAAAAGTGGGAGCCCATTCTCAAATTTGTGGCTTTTTTTAAAGGCCGAAGGGTACGCAGGGTACGGTCCCGAGCTCTGTTATGACATATTCCATAAAAAACAATTAAATAAAAATGAATGTGGCAGATACTGGCGCAAGGGTATTTTTTCCTTTATTGTTAAAATTCAATAAAGCAAATCTTTGGCACAAGCTGTCAGTAAGGATTGGAAAAAACCAAGGGTTATATACAAACAGGTCAAATTAAGAGCTGGCTGGTGTGAGATTGTGGGAATTTTGTGGATATAAAAGTGAAGTGAAAGATCCTGAGTAACAGAAACAAGATTGGAAGAGAAAGCTTTTAGCAAAGGAGAGATGTAAAAGGTGGATAAATTACCATTTAGTTAAATAATTAATAAATAAATAAATAAATAAATAAATAAATATAAAGTAAAATAAAATTACAAAATTCAATTTTTAAATAATTTGTTACTTTTATAAATATTTTTATAATTAAAAGCATATGGTGTTTCTTAATTTTCTTTTTAAATATTTTTTTCAATCATTTTTTCAATCCTTAGTTTATTTATATTTTATTTAATATATAACAATTGTAATTATTATATATTATTTTATTAATTGTATTCTTTATATTATTTTAATCTTAATTATTATTATTACTATTATAAAAAAGATACACTATGTACTGCTATTACTAGTACTATTATTACTACTACTACTACTACTACTAATAATAATAATAATAATAATAATAAGTTCCTGAAGTTTGGGTCTGGTGTTTGGCCCGTGGTGTGTGCAGAAGTTTGGTGTTTGTTCTGGCACTGAACCGGACCACGGCAGCTTTAGCAGACTTTGACTGCTGTGTCTTTGCATGTGTGTGTGTTTGTCAGGAGCAAGCAGCTCGAGCAGCAAAGCCGATGGCTATTAGAGGTGATTAAGTAACCCGATGGCTGTTTGCTGTTTCTGCAAGTCTGCTGCGAGGTTATGGCTGGCCCTGGATCTGTGCGCTGCTCTTTCTAGAAGCATCCAGGCCAGATCTAACTGAACTGGAGGCCTTATCCTGGATCCTCTGGCATCATCATTATGACCCTGCTGTGCCAATGAGACCTCTGGTTGAGCTAGGGTAAGCCTGGGGGTTCACTGCGGCCTGGCAAAGGTGACGCTGGTGATGCCAGGCAGAGGTAAACACACACACACACACACACACACACACACACACACACACGGCCAAGCGATGAATCATCCCAAAAAGCAGTGAGGAGTAAATGAGTAAATGAGAGCACAAGGCCAGCGTGACCCCGAACAGGAATGAGAGGCTTACTGTGCGGAGGTCTGCTGTGCTCTGCTCGGTATCAGCAGAAAAAAAAACTTCTAAAGAGGGTTTTGATTGTCTTAACTAGGTCTGAGTGTACACACTGAGAGTTTAGAGAGAAGTGCTTTCAAAGCGGAGATGAGGAGGTGTAAGCAGGCAAGGCCTTCAGAGAGGAGGGGAGCAAAAAAAGAGAGAAAGAGAGAGAAAGAAAGAGAGAGAGAAAGAAAGCTATCTGGTCTGGCACCTAATCAAAGGGATTAGGGTTTTGAGGAAGCCAAGCCTACAGGTTATCCTTCAGGAAGCATACCAAGTAGTTATCAAAAACACTCCACTTCAAAGCGGCTCAATTTTCCTATATTCGCAATGTTTTGGCCTCAACCTCCGGGGCTTGTTTCTGGGTAATAAAGGGTGTCAAGAGGTGTTTGTACTTGTATGAGACATGGAGACAGAGAGAGAGAGAGAGAGAGAGAGAGAGAGAGAGAAAGAGAGGGAAGCATATTTCAGTGAGTGTATGTGCTTCGACGTGGTCCAGGACCATCCGCTTTTCCATGGCGTGATCAATCACTCGACAGACAGCAGGTAACGCGAGGCGACGGTGTGTCTTCAGTCTTGCGGGCTTCTCACAAAGTAAACAATAGCCGAGCAGGTACTTATTTAAATCCCCTCCCACTCCATGACACGCTTGTCACTAATGGCTCACTATGGCTTCAGGGCTACCTGTTTAACATGGTAGGAATTATCTTGTTATCTCCCTGATAAAAGGACGATTGTTTCCATCTTTCGCGTTCAACGATCCATACAGGCACTTTCGTCGAGACGCCCGGAGTTAGGCAGCCTAGTCGAGTAAATCCAGGAAAACCACAGAAGACTGGGTTTATTCCTCAGATCAAATCTAAATGCCTGACCCGTCTCGTCGTCTAGGGGGTAGCTTATGTCGAGGTAAAGGTTAAGAGAGAGCGCTCGAGTTGGAAAGAAGCTCCGAAAAGATTAAGCTGGAGAAGTAGATCAAGCTGGAGAAGTAGTAAAGGTGAGCGTAAAGTTCAAAAGACCTTATAGTATTAAAGAGATAGAGTGTTGGAGTCGCATTTAGGGGGAAAATAGTAAAAAGAAAGTTCTTCATATTACTATAAGCCTGCATTAGCCTCCTGGTGGTCCAGCGGCAGGATCCCGTGCTCTCATTGACGTGGCCCGGGTTCGAGTCCCAGGCAGGGCGCTAACCCAGCCGCTGAAGAGTTTACTTTCAGTGCCGGTCCCAAGCCCGGGTTAAATGGGAGGGTTGCATCAGGAAGGGCATCCTGTGCCAAATCGAAACATGCGGACCAACTGATCCGCTGTGATGACGCCAAATATAGGGAGCAGCCAAAGGAACAATAACTATGACCCTGCAATCCTTGTCTTTAAAGATGGAGTGAAACTGTGTGTGTCTATTCCTTAACTTTGTGTTTGCGATGTCCAATCTAAGGCTTGCTCGACTCTCTGTGCTACAATGTGTGTGAACACTTTTGCATCGTGTTTAGCATTACCTCTTTAACACATCCTCAAATCACTGACCAGACACTGATTAGACATTGCCACATAGATTTACAATGCTACAGGACTTTGCTCTCACTGTGCTCTCAGGGTGTGAGGGGCTTCATGCACTCTCTCTCTCCTGTCAATGACAGCAGCACTAACCAATCAGTGATGATCTGTGAGCTCACATATAGAAGACGCAGAAGACGGCCGACAGCGCTTTCTTCTGAGTGACTTACTGTGATATAGATTCATACAGGGGAGTATCAGACGTTATATTGTATCACGTGACATGCACAAGAGCTGGCTGCTGAGGCGGAGGTTCAATTCTCATGTATGCACAGATCCAGAAGACGCCACGAGTGTGCGCACACACACAAGTCCGATTGTGTTTACATTTGTATGCAGGGTTACTATGGAGTCTATAATAACTAGGTACGGATTCACGATGACACAAACGCATCGGAAAGACGTCTGCATTCGGTGCGCCTGTTACACAAACGATGGAGTTTACATGTCCCGGTGGTTAAGCCGGTAGAGATCCACTTCACAGATTTACATTTCTGAGGCGCCGAGACCCATGGGCCGGGGCGAGGGCTTCGATACGGCGTCCATCTGGCTAGCGTTAGTCCCATTGGATCCAGATGTGCCTTTAATTGTATTTTGGTCCAAATTGCAAATTGCTACTTGGGAAAGAAGCTGAAATAACATACAAACAACAGCAACTACGATAACAAGTGAAATTGGAATGAAATGGAAAAGAGATTTAAAAAAAATATATATATAAGTGCGCCGGCGTACAAATTTCAGCGAAGCCCTTTGAAAGCAGATCCCTTAACGTTACAGCGACGTATTGATTTACTCTGCAATTTCGTGTTTCTCTCTCTATGCCAGCAGACCTATCCGAAGCGTAGGAGGAGGTCCGGCAGAGAGGGGGAAGAAGAAGAAGAAGAAAAAAAAAAACAGTACTCATCTGATTTTTCCAAAACATAAAAGATTAATACCTTTATTCTTTTCAGAAATAAGGATAAGAGTGGTGGAAAAAAAAAAGATAATAAAAGGGAAGGTCAAATTGGTATTTGAAGAAAGCAGGTTAGAGAGCAAAATTAGATACTCAGACCCAGAGGTGACTTTAATAAGAGATAATAAGAAAATGTCTGACGTTTGTGTACAGGATCGAAAATGTGAAATCTTCTTTTGGAGAGAGAGAGCGCGAGAGATAAAGAAAGAGATAGAGAGCGTCCATTTCCACTTTTACACCAGGAGGAATTTGTTCAGCAAGAAGGAAAATATCACAAAAACCTCCCCGTTGTTGTACTTTTTCTAAATTAGAATTGGCAGCAAACCAAACAGAACATCAGAAAGCGGTAAAAACAAAAGGGTAACAAATGTCCGTCGTATCGTAACGCCGAGTTTAAGAGCTCGGCTGGCTGGAAACGGCCGTGACTGAAAACATCTCCCGCAAAGAAAGAAACTTCGAAAGCTCTTAAAATAATCTAATCATGTTCAAGTCATGCTTCGACCAAAGAAAAACTTATTCGTTTCATCATGAGCACGTCTGCGTTCAGTTAATGGGAAGGGAAAAAAAATAATAGAGATCTGAGCGCTGGAACCTGTTTAAAGCAGCAATATTAGTTTAGGATTTTTTTGTTTTATTTTAAGAAAGCAACTCTGTTTGAAATCCAACAGCGAGAATGAATTCTCCGTTCCGATTGGTCAGAGGAAACAAAATCGCAGGTTTGTTTTATTGTGTTCGTTTTCAATACCTTAGGATTTCTAGAATAATCCGCAGAGACAGGTTTCTGTAAAGAGAAAGAGGTTTTGGTGCATCTTTTAAAAGAAGGAGTCTCCAGTGTCAGCGCAGAGGTAAAGCTGGACGATTTTCCTTCACAGGAAAGATTTCAGGATAAAGAAATTTGAAAGGTTTTGCGTTTTTAAAGAGAAGTTAAGGTAGGAAGATGATTTGTAGGAAGTTTGTAGGTGCTGTAACTTTAGTTAGCACAGATATCACAGCAAGGGTCAGTGTCAGTCTGATGGTCAGCACAAAATGGTGGATCAGATAGTGGAGAAGGAAAAAACAAAACAAAACAATTGAATCTGATCTGAAACAAATGGAAAATATTAGAATTGAATTTAAGATTTTTATTGTCAGAGGAAATGTTTATATATAAAGTGACATGTTTGGATTTTATGCTAGGATTGTTTTTTTTATTATTAAATTACATTTTTTGTTTTATTTCTTATATATATTTTATTTACATTTTTTCTGATTACTGTAAATTAAATTGTTTAAATAAATAAATAAATAAATAAATAAATAAATAAATAAATAAATAAATAAGTAAGTAAGTGGATTTTTTTGTTATTGTTTGTTTTTAGCAGTATATTTTTCCTGTATTTTTTTTAATTAAGTATTTTCAAATATATATATACATATTAAACAATTAAAAAAATGAAATCTTAGTATTTTTTAGACTTCTTAAAAGTCTTTTAAGTCTTTAAATCTGATGGGTATCAATATATCAGCTGATACTGGTTTCAGTACTGGTATTGTTACTGGAAAAATACATTTTGGTATTGTGCCATCTCTATTAAAAAACTGAAACATATAAAACAAATATAGATAGATAGATAGATAGACAGACAGACAGACAGACAGACAGATAGATAGATAGAGTGACAGACAGGCAGGCAGGCAGGCAGATAGATAGATAGATAGATAGATAGATAGATAGATAGATAGATAGATAGATAGATAGATAGATAGATAGACAGACAGACAGACAGACAGACAGACAGACAGACAGACAGATAGATAGATAGATAGATAGATAGATAGATATTGTCCTTGTTTGTACATTTTTACAATATAAGAGAAATAAAACACTGGACATTAATAAGCTTTCCTGGGCTTTATAACACTCTCCTTAGTTACTACACTGCCTGTTCACATCCTCATCAACTTTTCTTCTAAAACATCTCTCAGAGATCCTTCAGCAGCAGACTCCATCACCCCGAGCCTGAATCCGTGTCTATACCGAGTGTGTTTCTGACAGAAAGCCTGTTCTGGCTCTGCGTTTCAGCTAAACCGATCCAGCTTTCCTCAGCATGAGTCCTGCACACCTTCCTAATAACACACTTTATGAGCCAATGTTGCGTGCCAGGACAAGAAAAACTACTGAGGCAAGCGATGGGCCAAGCACTTTGGACTTCTGGAGTAAAAAGTCAAAGCCACCAGGGCTTGGGAATTACAGTGATTAAAAAAAGAAAGAAAGAAAGTGATTCAGTCCCAGAAAATCCAACGGTGAGAGTTTACTGTCCTGACTCCCACTGCATGCTTTATTAAAGCACTTAATAAAGAGCGTTATAAAACTGTTATAAACAAACCAGACCAGCAGGAAACTAAGTGTACCGAGTGTTTTATAAGGTTTATCCTGTCTATAAGTTCTAATTCACCGCGGCGCAGCCATCCTGAAATCTCGTTTCTGATTGGTCGGAAGATTTTGATGCATTTTCTATATTAATATGCTTCTTCGTTTAATAACACATTATGGTTTCTATAGTAACAGGGAATTTTTTTTTTTATAGCTTTAATGTGCTTTAATCCTTAATGTGAGTCATAACCCGCTCCACCTTTTAACCTTCCACAGCATTAAAAGTAACTATAAATGGATAAAAACTATAATATGTTGCTTTAAGAAAATTGTAATCGTTGAGATACAGTGAGATACTGGATTTTTCTATTAAAAAAATAAATAAATAATAATAATAATAATAATAATAATAATAATAATAATAATAATAATAATAATATAAAAATACATACATAAATAAATAAATAATAATAATAAAATAAATAAAAAATAATTGAAAAAATATATTACATTATATTATATATTACAAAAATATATATATTAATATAATTACATAACAGATTTGTTTCCTTTTCTTACTTTCATTTATTGTGTGAATTTCTTTATTTATATATTTTAATTTACCCAATTTTATTTGATATATTATCAGTCACTACAGATGCATCTAAAAAAACTTTAACTTTATTTATTAATTAATTATTAATTATCTAAGTTTCTATGAATAGAGTAAATTCCAAATATCTTATTGCTTAATAGATCTCTTTACTTCAAAGAGTATAATATATAATAAAAGCTAAAAAGCAGAAACGGCAAAATGCACGAGAGACAACACAAGACTCAACTTCAGTCAGAGAATTGTGTTGGAAATTGTTATAAAAATCAAAAATAAATAAATTAATTAAAATAAATAATTAAACAAATTAATTAATAATTAAAACAAACAAACAAAACAAAGAAAGAAAGAAAGAAAGAAAGAAAGAAAGAAAGAAAGAAAGAAAGAAAGAAAGAAAGAAAGAAAGAAAGAAAGAAAGAAAGAAAGAAAAAATTATTAACATCTTTTTAATTGGAAATTGTTATTAGTTAATTTTTTAAAATAAGTTACATACGTTTGACCAACATGTTTTGTGACATAGATGGATAGATAGATAGATAGATAGATAGATAGATAGATAGATAGATAGATAGATAGATAGATAGATAGATAGATAAGAAAACAGGCTTTGAGTAAAGAGAGACCGATCTGAAGGTGCCAATATTTATGAATGGGGACTGGATGTCTTAATCATTACTTTCAAATTGCCAAAATATCTTTGGCCTGCGTCCCAGCAGAGAGACTGAACATCATGCCAACTTACACACACACTGCACCTGCTATCACACACAAACTTAAACACACACACACACAAACACACACAGACCTAAACAGAGCGCAAAAGCGAAACACACAGTAAATATACAAACACTCAAATTATAGGATAGTGGCTCCAATTATAATCAGCTAACCGATGTTTCTGGGAAACAATCACAGAGTAAATGTTTGTAAGCGTATGTGTTTGTGTAGTTGTGTGTTTACGTCCTGCCGAGCGTATACGCTTGTGTGTGTGTGTGTGTGTTGAAACGTGTTTATGTGCATGCGTGTCACCTCTCAGTCAGTGTGGTACTGGCTGGTTGACGGAGTGTTAACGGCGGCCCACACTGGCTGCAGTTCTTTAATTAAAGAAGAACAGCATGCTGCAGTCTGCGGCTCCAAATGGCACCATATGTTTTCCCAGACTAACCGGCTGAATAAATGCCATTTACCGCACAGGATCCACCGTGCCGTGTCTGGGATCCGCTCTGTAAGTGTGGTATAAAAGTGCAGAGACCCCCCTCACACCGGCGTCATCTGCCTGCAATTTAAACCAGACCGGCGCACGACGAGGAGCAACATGACGTTTTCCTGCCGCGATTAACCGCAGACAAGACCTGCTTAAAGAGACACACGCAGAGCCAGGATGGAGAACAGGGCGATGGTCAAAAGTTAGAAGAAGAAACAGAAGAAGAGCAACAAAAAAAATCCTGACTCGCGAAGAAAAAAAGTGTAAAAATAAGAGAAGCAACAGAAGTTACTAATTAGTTTGGTAAAAAAATTTAACCACAGTGACAATAGAATAATAATAAGATGACGATGATGATGATGATGATGAGGAAAGATAAAAAAGTTTCTAAAAGTGTCAGTAGAAAAAGGAGAATAAGATGACGATAATGATGATGAGGAGGAGGAGGAAGATGAATAAAGATTTAAAAAAGGCTACAGATGAAGCAGTTAAAGCAGATCAAAAAGAAGAAGATCGTGATGATGATGATGATGATGATGATGAGCAGGTGGAGGATGAATAAAAAGTGTCAGACAAAGCAGTTAAAGAAGAAGATCGTGATAATGAGGAGGAGGAGGAGGAGGAGAAAGAAGAAGAAGAAGATGATGATGATGATGATAAAGATGATGATGATGATGATGATAAAGATGATGATGAGGAGGAGGAGGAGGAGGAAGACAAAAAAAATAGCTAAAAAGTAGCAGATGAAAGAGCTGATGATGATGATGATCATCATCATCATGATGAGGAAGATGAATAAAGATAAAAAGATGTTAGATGAAGCATTTAAAGCAGAAGAAGAAGAAGAAGAAGATGATGATGATGATGATGATGATGATGATGAAAAGGAGGAGGAGGAGGAGGAGGAGGAGGAGGAGAAGAAAGAGGAGGAGCAGGCGGAGGAGCAGGAAGATGAAACATGAAAATGTTAGCAGAAGAAGAAGAGGATGAGGATGATGATGATGAGGAAGAGGAAGAAAATAGCTAAAAAGTAGCAGATGAAGGAGTTTATGATTATGACAATAGAATAGAATAGAATAGAATAGAATAGAATAGAATAGAATAGAATAGAATAGAATAGAATAGAATTTTAAAAACAATGAAAGATGATGATGAGGAAGATAAATAAAGATGAAGCAGTTAAAGCAGATGATGATGAATAAAGAAGATGAAGATGATAATGAAGAAGAAGAAGATGAAGATGATGATGATGATGATGATGATGAAGAAGAAGAAGAAGAAAATTATGATAATGATGATGATGATGCTAATGAAAGAGAAGCAGAAGCCTGCTATAACCAGCGTGCTGTGCTGATTGGTGGATGAAGCCGCTGTGCTCTGACCTCAGTAACAGTGCTGTGTGTAAGAGCAGGGGCGTGGCTTCACCTGAGCTTCACCCACTGCTCTGCTGCTCTTCACACAGCTGTGGAAGGTGAGGAGAGCATCATGCTTACATCAGCATCTCTGTAGATAACTCAACTCTAGTGAAGGAGAAAACACCTCTGTCCAGGGAGCTGGAGGA
>NC_080736.1:5025000-5037500 GCF_019097595.1 Hemibagrus wyckioides | reverse complement strand
GGAAAGAAAGAAAGAAAGCCTGCTATAACGTACTATACGCACTAACAGTGTGAAGTGGCCTTCATTACAGAACTGTAGTGTTACATGAAGAACAAACCGGTTCATAATTTCTATTTCATCACAGTTCACTGTCTATTGGTAAGAGACTCACAAAGGCAAGCTAAATAAAAGGTATAATAATACAGAACTCCTAGAGATCTGCCTCTTTTTACTGCAACATTCCCACAATCCACACGGCACTTTAAAAACTACGACAGCTGCTTTACTAATTCCAGAGGCAAAAAAAAAAAAAAAAAAAAAGAAAGTGTGGCTAATCCCGGCCTGATAAGATGCTCATTACCTAGCAAAGACATTCAGCGCCGGCGGATTGATGACCTATTTTTTTCACGAGAGCGCACTTTGTAGCAGGGGAAGCGGAAGCCGTATCGCTGTGCGCTACATCTGTAGTCGGCTCCGTCATTTGTCTGAGAGCAGAGTTTTGTGGACTGTAATTAACACACAGAGCTCTAATAGAAATCTCTAGAAGCATGAGGAGCTAAAATGGCTTCTCGTGAAACACAGGCAGGGGAAAGAGAGGAATTATTAAGAGGCGGATGAAATCTGGAGGAGAATTCAGCTAACGGTGAGGGTTAGGAGGTAGTGTGTGTGTGTGTCAATGTGTTTGTGTCTGTGTATGTGTCTACATGTGTGTGGGTGTGTGTGTGTGTGTGTCACCACAGAGCAATTATGACACCATTTTTTAAGAGAATATTTATAGACCCACACCTAAGGTAGGGTGTGTTAAGTGTTTCAGATGATGGTGAGAGGTGAGGTCTGAAGGTCTGCTCCAACTATCCAGGGTCTGCTAGTTGAAGTTTGATAATAAACTCAGACAGCTATGAGTTTTAAGTGTGTGTGAATGTGTGTGTGTGTGTGTTGGGGTAGTGGTTGGGGTGTGGGGGGGGGACTGACAGGGCCATCCCGATGCTCCTCTTTCCCTCTGACTGCTTTGACCCGCTGTAATTTCTCCTGGTGACAGCAGCAGCTGCAGCCGCCACGCCAGACAGATGAAATTTTCATAACTATCTCCTCGCACTCCTGTCCTCGTCTTCAGGATCATTCATAACCCCGCCGCCGGCCTGCCACACACAATATGCTCGCCATGAAGGCCCGCGTTCCATATAATTAACAGTGTGCAGCCGGGAGAGAAGGGTGCACGCTCGAGTGTGTGTGTGTGTGTATGTGTGTGCATGTGGTGGCAGATTAGCGAAAGCTAACACTATCATTACCGTACGTGTCACTTCAGTACAGTCAAGGGTACGAGAAACTAATTACACTCACACACACTCTTCCCCCCACCCCCAACCCACCCTGCCCACACACACAGAAACTTACCCCTGCAACCTCACCATCACACACATGTAGACACACACATGTAGACACATACACCCACAGGCACACGCATGTAGACACACACAGAGACACACACATGTAGACACATACATCCATAGACACACACATTGACACACACACATAGACACACACATCCACAGACACACCCACTGACACACACACAGACACCCACATCCACAAACACGGACACACACATAGACACACACACATCCACAAACACAGACACACACACACACACACACACGTAGACACACACACCCAGACATACATGTAGACACACAAAAAGAAACTCTCCCCACACACACACACAGATGCACACACACAAACTTATCCCCCCACCCCTAAGCCGCCCCGCCCACACACACACATGTAGACAAACACAGGCAGACACACATAGACACATACATGTACACACACACATATAGACACACATGTAGACATACTAATAGAAGCTCAAACCCCCCCAAGACACACACACACACACACACACACACACACACCTATCTTTTCTTTTCACTACAGGATTCCTCTGCAGTAAAAGAACAACAGGGTTAATGGGAAAGTGTCGCTTAAAATAGAGCAACTTGTGGTCTAGGGAATAGAAGGGAAACCCTGACCGTGGGTGTGGTCATAAAGAGGCAGCTGCTTAAAGAAATCGTTCCCCATCATCCCCATCCCCGCAGGCCCATCTGAAGAACAGGCTGCCCACCAAACACACATCCTGCCTGGGGCTATTATTAACTCGAGGCCCCGGCTTCCCCCCGGCCTGCTCCGTCCACCTAAAGAGTAGTGTTCACACAGAAACCGAGCCTGCGGGCAAAATATATCAAGTGTACACATGTTTAAAATGTGCTGGACAAACAACAGCGAGGTCCAATCCAGTCCTTCAGACGCTCCATAGTTTTTAGCTAAAAAAAATCATCATCAATTATAAACATCTGTCTGAGGCGTGATAAAGAGCGAGCACAAACGTCCAGCATCTGGACCTTCCTGAGCTTCCTGAGCAACAGCCGAATGGGTCAGTATCTCGGTTAAAGGGTCAGAGCAGATCTGTGACCTTAATTACAGATGTATTAAATGCATTTAATGATCAGATTATTCATGTAGCTGCTGCAGCAGTGCCAGGGTTAGGCATTCTGAGATGCTTTTCTCAACACGGTTAAAGACACAATCAGATGGGGTGGAAAGCCTATTAAAAAGAAAGAAATAATAAAATAAAATAAAAATAAGAAAATAAACTAAATAAAAATAAGATAAAATAAATAGAAATAAACTAAACTAAAATAAGATAAAATAAAATAAAAATAAGGTAAAATACAAATAAGAAAATAAACTATAATAAAATAAAAAGAATAAAAATAAGATAAAATAAAATAAAAAATAAGAAAATAAACTATAATAAAATAAAAAATAAAAATAAGATAAAATAAAATAAAAATAAGATAAGATAAAATAAAAGTCTTACTCTGTGTGTGTGTTACTGACCTTGTACATGAAATGCAATTAGAACACAAAAGTATGCTAAGCAGTGGGTGCCATTACTTTTAAAGCAGGATAGGGCTTGTGTGTGTGTGTGTGTGTGTGTGTGTGTGTGTGTCAGTGTGCAATATTACTAAAAACAAAACTAGTAAGCAAATTTGCTAAATACACTGAATGAATAAATGAATGAATGAATGAATGAATGGGTGAATGAATGAGTAAATGGACGGATGGATGGATGGATGGAAGGGTGGATGAGTAAATGGCTGAATGAATGAATAAATGGATTGATGGACAGGTGAAAGAATGAATGAAAGTCTGGTCTGATGCATGTATGTTTGGAATGATGGATGTATAGAGGTATGCATGTATGTATGGATGGATGGATGGATGGATGAGCTTGTAGGTGGATGGATGGATGGATGGATGGCAAAGACAATAAGACTATTAATACAAAAAATAATAATTAAATAAAAGTCTTATTGTCTTTGTTAGACTGAAAGCAAACAAAAAACAAAAAAGAACAGATTCGTGCGAAGTCCTGACACCGCAAATCCTTGTTCACACATCCTTCCTCCGCTGTGTTCTCGGGTTTGCCTCTTTCGGGAATCCACAGTTTCTTTTCTTTTTCTTTTTCTTCCAGAGTGCCAGGCGAGTCTGTCGCTTTGGTTAGAGCTTTCACCAGCTATGTTTCCATATTAAAGCTTCCTGGCAGCATGTCCTGGCATTCCAGGGCCCTAAAACTTTGTGGCTCTCTTAATTGCTAACGTGCCCAAGTCTTACTGCAAGAAGCGTAATTATGAAATAACTGTTTTCATTAAGTCCCACGAGCAATTAAACTCAATTTTTTTTCTAAAGATTCCTTTCTCTCCCTAAGTTGCTCACTCCCTATGCTCACACTCTCGCTCTTTCTGTCGCATGTTAAGGCGCGTCCTGAGTCGGGTGTCGGTGTTTTACACAAGTAGGCAATATGCTGAATCACATCCTACGGCGTTTAGGGTTTCGCCACAAAATGGAGAGCAAACATGAAACTGGGGAAAGGGCTTGATGCATCCTGTCATTACAGAGAGCATGCCACGTCGGTTACAGCAGTGTGCCATGGCGGGAGAGAGCACATGTACACGTGCGGTTTGTACGTGCTAGTTTGTCTGAGGCAGCAGACACGCAGACACGCATGTACAGACAAATTGGACACTTCGCTTCCGTTATAGAAAGCCTAGGCGAAAAGCTAAGCCCGAGCAGCGCAATCTGAGCTAGTTGAATTAGCGTGAGAGAGAAACGGGGTGTAGTTGAGAATCGTGTACGTTTGTTTGATGATGATTAAAGCCCGGGTTCATTCGTTCTATCGAAATGGTTTAAAGCTCAGACGTTCACGTGGACAGCGCCGGGGTGGGACTGCTGTTTGTTTCGACAAAGACAGACAAATTATACTACAGCTTTTTAAATGTAACCATCACTTTCATGCTAATTATAGCCCTCGCAATGATGAAAGGTAGCATAAGGCACACACACGCACACACACACGGAGGCATGCTGAGCCTTTTTGATTCATTTCATTCCGAACATGCTATAGCGGGCAGCTATGAGACTGTGTGTGTGTGTGTGTGTGTGTGTGTGTGTGTGAGGCACACCGAATGGCAGACGCAGGTGTTTGCCTGTAAGCTCGGTGCCTTGAGGTATCATGAGTCAGTTACACCCAACAAACTCTGTAAACGGTGCAGTCAATGCCAAGTAAAACACACAGCCCACCCAATAACCCCACACCATTCTGTCCTCTCAGGATGTGTGTGTGTGTGTTATAGACCTTGTTCATGAACTGCAATGGGAACACAAAGGTATGTTAAGCAGTGGGTGCCATTAGTTTTGAAGCAGGAGAGGGCTTTTTTGTGTGTGTGTGGGGGGGGGGGGGTATGCAACATTACTGAAAGGAAAACCATTCAGGCAAATTTGCTTAATACACTGAATGAATGAATGAATGAATGAATGAATGAATGAATGAATGAATGAACGGATGGATGGATGGATGGATGGATGGATTGGAATGGAATTGATGGGCGGGTGGATGACTGGATGGAGGAATGGATGGATGAATGAATGGAAAGATGGAAGGACGAATGGACGGAATGTTGAATGGATGGATGGATGGATGGATGGATGGAAGGAATGGATGGGTGGATGGATGGATGGAGGGATGGATGGATGGATAGATGGATGGATGAAGGAATGGAAAGTTGGAAGGACGAATGGATGGATGAATGGATGGATGGATGGATGAATGGTGGAAGGAATGGATAGAAGGAATGGATGGGTGGGCGGTTGGGGGGATGGATGGATGGATGGATGGACAAATAAATGAATGGAAGGATGGATAGATGGATGAATGAATGGATGGATGGAAGGACAAATGGATGGATAGGAAAGTGGTGGGTGAGTGGTTAGTGTATGTATGTATGTATGTATGTATGTATGTATGTATGTATGTATGGATGGATGGATGGATGGATGGATGAACAGACAGATAAATATTTCCGTTATGATGTTTCTCGCTCCATGTTCTGTCCACAGCATGTGGTTATATTTCTGTTAAAGCAGCTGTCACCTGTTCGGCCGAGTCTATCCTCTATCCTCCATCCCTCTATCCTCTATTCACGTGTGTGTTTGTCTTCATTGAGCACAGACACGTAGGAGACTTCAAACCTTTTGTCCTCTCTCTTTAGGACTCTGCTCACAGGAGACAAAAGCCATGTCACAAGACTGACAGCTCTGACCACGCCCCCTTTCTCCTCGACAGGATGAGAAGATACCGCGTGAACATCTCCTCTTCAACATCTCATCTCCTCTTCCAATGATTCACACCGCGTGAATCATTGCCTCTGCTAATGATTTGCCGCTCTGTTCTGGTGCACGCATGGCTGACAAAACCAATTCGATCCAGCTGGGTTTGTCCAGAGGCGGAGAAGGTGCAGCACACGGATGCATGGAGAGGCGCATCCCCGAGCGTGATGACACCCCACCGGGGTTTAAATTCTGTAGCTTTCCACCCAGGTGAGGTCAGAAGTCATGACACACTGAGAAACAAGAACAAAAGAGGCCCGGATGCTCAAAGGCAGGGATGGGGGGGTCAGAGGTCAGGGTGGGAGGGGGAATAAAGAGGGCAGCTGCTACAAAGACACACAGGGAACATGCTGGAAATGTTCATCTAATATCTTGAGTTGCATTATGCTAGAAAATTAAAGCTCCATGAGCGAGACTCAACCCACCGGCATGCGACGTTCCTCAAAAGTTTACATATTCAACATTAGCATACTGTCAGTTATGTTTTCCTTCACCAGAGACGCCTTCCATAATTGATCACTTCTCATTAATCAATTATTTACTTATGTCAACAAGCTCATGCTAACCAACCGTTATTAGCATAACTACCTGGATAATTAATTCAGTTTGTTCATTTGCTAGGATTTTTATCTGTGTATTAAGAATACACAAATAATAATAAAATATTTGGCTGAGTTTTTCAGATTTTCAACAAAATTCTCAACCGTGCGACTTTTTACAACGCATTTACCTCATTGTCCTGCAGCATTAGAAACAATTTTAATGATAATAACTGGGCAAAAAAATCTAATTCAAAAAGAAAGATGCAAATGTTTGAACAATTTGTTGCTTATTTTTCCCTCCACAATTAGCATCTACTCAAAGTTGTGTCTGTAATTATTATTATTATTATTATTATTATTATTATTATTATTATTATTGTTGGTGGAAATGACAAGTTCATGCTATCAAAGTTGCTTTGATTTTTTTTCCTCGCATTTATTCAGTGGTTTTATTTGGTCGGTTTTAATCCTAATATGTTTGTAATGGAAAAAGAAGTATAAATATATATTTTTTAAAATATTGCATATAATATTATATAACATTTATATTATATTTTAATAATATTTTATTATATATAATTTATCACATTTTATAATTTATAATATATAATATAATATATAATAATATATTTTATTATATATAAATATGTATGTAATAAAAGATATTAAAAAATAAATCTTTATAAATAATGTCAACTTAGACTAAGAGAAAAATACTAAAAATATCTTGAATATAGGAAAAATCTCTCTAGAATTTCCTGTAATAAGTTTATTAAGTCCACAATAAATCAAATCTATGATTATTTCCAGAAACTGTAATAATTTCAAGCTTGAAATAATCTCTGTTTATTTAATTTTTTAATTGTTAATATGTTAAATTAAATTATTACAATTATATTATATTATACAAATATTATTTTTAAAACAAAAATAACTGATATGTAAAAGTATTTACAAACATGCTGAATAATATTATATTTCATTTATAATCATCTCAAAATAAGATATTTTAATTTCCTATTTTTATTTATTTTTTTATTTAAATTTTATTTTTTATTTATTTTTTTGCAGTTTGCAGTTTTCTGGGGTTTTTTGTTTGTTTAGTTTTTTTTTTTTTGTAATCTAAAATAAACAGGCAGAATATTATTGTAGCCATTTGAAGATACCGAGCCTAATATTTGACCAGGATTTTTCATCATTTGTTCTGGGAAGGTCCGGCGATTGTTTAACACTGAACATTAAAATGAATGAGATGAGAAACAGAAGAACAAATTACACAAAGCTAAACAAACGTCTCGCTGGGAAAAAAAATTACATTTCTTTGTCTTCTTTATTTTGCCCTGAGGGTGTGCAAACTTTCGCACTGCTCTAGCCTGGAAACAGTGTATGCCATATTTGTGTATGGATATTTGCTTTAGCTCTGTGAATGTCCTTGTGCTTAAGGAAGGCGCTTTATAAATTAAACATATTATTAATATGTAGAGACTTGTGTCAAACCAGGCGTGGACAAAAGTGCAGAATCTGTTCCTTCCTGCGATCTGACAAGGAGTTTCTGAGTGTGTGTGTGTGTGTGTGTGTGTGTCTGTGTGTGTGTGTTAACCTCAGCAGCACTTGATTTACGCAGTGTTGGCTCTCCAACTGCTTCCCGGGTCGAAGGTCAATGGCTACCCACTCTCCAGCAGCTCCATTGAGACATGGAGGGCGACGAGTCAAGCACTAGCCGCATTAACGAAGGAGAGCACACACACACACACACACACAGAGAGAGAGAGAGAGAGAGAGAGAGAGAGACAGAGCACCTCCTCTCTCTTTGCTTCTCTGTTAATCGTTCACAACTTCTTTTGTTTTGCACTTCCACAGAATGTGCAAAAGGATGGAAGAATGTGAGAAAGAAAGACAGAGAGAGAGAAAGAAAGACAGAAAGAAAAAGAGAGAGAGAGAGAGAGAGAGGCCAGATGGGCACCTTCACAGGCCATTTATCAAATCCGCTGGTGCTCCCCTCCCCTCTCCTAAAGCCCCCATGTAATTCAGTAATCATTTCTATTATCATCTAATGACCTTACAAAGTCTACAGCAGTTAGCGCCGTCCTTACAAACAGCACAGCTGTTCTGAGTGCTAGCTCGCCACCCCAACCACACACACACACACACACTCATTCACTCACTCGTTCACGCCGATGCACCCTGAACCCCAGAGGTCACGCAAAGGTCAAGCCATGCAGAGACACGGCAGCATGAAGGTGTGACGAGTGTTTGTCTCTTCCTGGGGGGAAAAGGTGCAGAGGAAGCCTTTGCCCAAAGCCAAAGCTAACTCCACAGCATCGTGTCTGTGCAGGTCTGAGAGGTGTAGGACACGCCGTCCAGGCATTATCATATTTACCCCCTGGTGAGTTCCTGTGTGAACACTAAAATGATCATTTTGCACCATTCATTAGCCCCCCCCCCTTATCCAGAGCGACTCTATCAGAGTCTTTATCACTGAAAGGCATCGATACTGTGATGCTCTCTGATACTGGAACTAATCAGCCAATCAGATTCCAGAAGCTTGATACATAAAATCATACAGATGCAGTCATATTAGTCTTCAAAATGGAGTAAAACATGGTCCAATGGTGGATGTGGTATCTTAGTGGGTAAGGTGTTGGACAAGGGTTTGAATCCCAGGTCCATCAAGCTGCCACTGGTGGGCCATTGAGCAACCCTCAATTGCTCAGCTCTATAAAAATGAGATGTCAGTCACTCTGGATAAGGGCATCTAGAAAAAGTGCCAAAAATGTAAATGAGTGAGATTGTAGTGGTGCAGAAAACAAAAAACAATCAGTAGGTAACTTCAACAAGACTGACTCTAGTTGACATTTTACAACTAGGACGAATTTCCTGGTTAAGCAATTACACTTTCTGCTGAAAGAAAATGGAAAATTTCGGAAAATGTAGAAGGGAAAATACTCTTGCACCATCCAGCATCTTCAAAAAGAAGATAGAAGAATCTGGTTCCTCTCTAGATTTCTTCCAAACATCATTTCAGAATGTTCTTCCCCTGCCACTGCTTCTTCTGTCTCTAGTTTTCTTCATTAGGGATCCATTTTTAAATCTTGTGGGGATTTCAGCTACAAGAGCGTTAGTGAGCTCAGGCAGTGAGGAGGTCTGTGGAGCAGTCGGTGTTCCAATTCATCCCATAAACGTTCAGAAAGGATGAAGTCAGGGTTCTGTGCAGGACACTAGAGCTCTTCCAATCCAGCCTTAACACACCATGTCTTCATCAGGGAGCTCTGCTTTGTGTCATGCTGGAGGTTTTTGGGCCACTTAGTTCCAGAGAAAGAAAATCTAAAAACAGCTTACAAGGGCATTCTCAAAGGAACAATTGTGTCCTTGTTCTTATTTTGTAGCAAAGTTTTAATACAATTCAGTTTATTTGTATAGAGATTTTAACTATGGACATTGTCTCAAAGCAGCTTTATTCAAGTATAGAAACATAGTTTAAAATTAAGTTCCTATTTATCTCTAACATTTATCCCCTAACAAGCAAGCCTGAGGTGACGTTGGTGAGGAAAAACTCCCTGAGGAAGAAACCTTGAGAGGAACCAGGCTCAGAAGGGAACCTCATCCTCATCTGAGTAACACTGGACAGGAAATAATGTCCTTTCTACAACTGTTTAGAGTCACGTGGAATTGTGCAACCAAGGGAAGGAATCAACGGGACAGTGGTAGCTCAAGTGGTTAAGGCTCTAGGTTGTCGATCAGAAGGTCAAGGTTTAAGCCCCAGCACTGCCAAAGCTGCCACTGTTGGGCCCCTGAGCAAGGCACTTCAACATCTCTACACCAGGGGGGCTGTATCATGGCTGACCCTGTGCTCTGACCCCAACTTCCAAAGTTGGGATATGGAAAGAAAGAATTTCACTGTGCTGTAATGTACTGTATATGTGACACGTGGGTGTGATGGTCAGGTGTCCACATACTTTTGGCTGTATAGTATATTCAGAAAGGAAAGGAAAGGAAAGGAAAAGGGAAAAAAGAAAGGAAGGAAAGGAAAAGAAAAAGGAAAAAAGAAAGGAAAGGAAAAAGGAAAAAAAAGGAAAAAGAAATAGGAAAAAGATAAGGAAATAGGAAAAAGATAAGGAAAGGAAAGGAAAGGAAAAAAGGAAATATAAAATATAAAATATAAAATATAAAATATAAAATATAAAATATAAAATATAAAATATAAAATATAAAACAGGAAATAGAAAATAGGAAAGGAAAGGAAAAAGAAAAAAAGGAAAGGAGAAAGAAAAGAAATAAAGAAAAGAAATAAAGAAAAAAATAAAGGAAAGAAAAGAAAAGAAAAGAAAAGAAAAGAAAAGAAAAGAAAAGAAAAGAAAAGAAAAGAAAAGAAAAGAAAAGAAAAGAAAAAAGGAAGGAATTTCAATCCATCTAGAAAATCTAGGCCTTGTAATGGCAACCTAAGGATAATGAATAAAAAGAATGGCAAAGAGTTACGTAAAGGAAGATATATATACGTGTGTGTGTGTGTGTGTGTGTGTGTGTGTGTGTGTGAGCACAGACAGCAACATTAGTGAGTGAGTTTAAGGCAATAGATTGGTCACAAGGGTAGTGGAAGTGAAGACATCGTTCAACCGAAGTACTTATAAAGCAACATAAAGTCCCTACAGTCACATTTATAACTCTCTCTCTCTCTCTCTCTCATCCTGAACTCCACACCACTTTCAGCGCTGTTCCAGGAGCAACCTCTCTCTCCGAAAAAACTGGGAAAGGCTTAATCAATCAGCCGTGCTCGTGTTTATGAATCCTCCACCTGCAATCCATCATTCCGCCTTTAAAGCGACAAACTTTAACGCTATTACACAGCGGCACAAAAGAGGCCGTAATCAGACGAGCCGAATCCCATGCATACTAAACTCCCTAAAACAATTAGAGCTTTCAGTGGGCAAATAAGTAGCATGAATCAGCAAGCAAGAGCTTTAATAAAGGAGGTGTGATAGAGAATTGATGATTAAAGATGTAGTAAGGAGAAGAGCGGAGCTTGGGATGAGAACGCTGTGAGCTCTGAGAATACGCAATTTTTTATTTATTTTTTTTAAACAAAAGCTAAACCAAAACTTTAATTTGCACCTAATGTAGTCATGGGAGTATGAGTATATATTTATTTTAAGGTATTAATGTTAATTCTTTGCTCTGATTCTAAGTTTTCACCTTCAAGTAGCTTGTTTTAAAGCAACCAGGGTTGCCAGATTGCTAACTGCTTCAAATCCCTCCTGATTATCCACACTTCCATCAAATACTTTCTTTGTTGCTTTGTTCCTCCACTTAAAGGTTTTATACTCATTTTAAACTGAGTGTTTTTCTTTGCAGAATTTGCAGAAGCAGAATTACTGAAGGTCGACACTGAAACAAATGCATTCTTTCATTCATTAGTAACCACTCCACTCCAACCAGAGCACTAGATGAAGGATTTAAAGGAACGCTGAATACGAGATGGAAATGCATCCTGGATACGATGCCACGTCATGACATTATATGACATTACAAGACAACTAATCGACTGAACTGATGATCTATTAGTGACTTGAGAGACACAATCTGGCAACCCTGATAGAAACACAGCTCTTTATTTTCACTTCAGTGTCGAAAACCTCAGAATCTGTGTGCGTGTTCGAGCTACAGAAAGAATAAATAATAATAACAATAATAAAAATAATCAAGAACGGCTCCACACAACCTCCGTATAGTGTTAGCAAAAATCTCAGCAGGAACGATATGATATACACTGATCAGCCATGATGTGTTAGAAGCTGGAAAAATGGACAAGTGTAAGGATTTGAGCGAGTTTGACAAGGGCCAAATTGTGATGGCTAGACCACTGGATCAGAGCATCTCCAAAACTGCAGCTCTTGTGGGGTGTTCCCGGTCTGCAGTGGTCAGTATCTATCAAAAGTGGTCCAAGGAAGGAACAGTGGTGAACCGGTGACAGGGTCATGGGCGGTCAAGTCTCACTGATGGACGTGGGGCGAGAAGGCTGGCCCGTGTGATCCGATCCAACAGACGAGCTACTGTTGCTCAAACTGCTGAAGAAGTTAATGCTGGTTCTGATAGAAAGGGGTCAGAATACACAGTGCATTACGGTTTTGACAGCAAAAAGCGGGACCAAAACAATATAAGGCAGGGGGTCATAATGTTATGGCTGATCAGTGTATATTCACTTCCACAAAATGCTAGACTACTTTCAGATTTAAAATGTGAACACGACATTATGTT
>NC_080736.1:4982500-5020000 GCF_019097595.1 Hemibagrus wyckioides | reverse complement strand
CGTTCCTAACTATTTAAAGAAGGACAGTGTGTGTGTGTGTGTGTGTGCAAATAAAATTTGTTGTCATGAGGTAAAAAGAGACTTGCTGTCACATCCATTACACTTATCTCCTTCTTATCTTGGTTTCCATCCCATAATATTCAAAGCTTCTTTTCCTCACTTAACACCAGGACAGGTGATATTTGTGTATGCACATCTTATCATGTGATGGATAGGACAGGACATTCAAATAGTGATGACATGTGAACTCTAACCTTGGAATTCTCGAGTGCTGAAGGTGTGTGTGTGTGTGTGTGTGTGTCCAGGTAAGCGCTCTTCTTCTCCCGTCCTTTTTACTCAGCGCCAGGTGATTGGCAGGTGGTGAAACTATGCGAAAGTGCTCTCAGTGTCGGTTCACCTCGGCTTGTCGCACAACACCCACGCTCTTTCTTATCCCTCGTTCATGCGTGAGACAACACTTGGGCATCTCTCTGAAGCAGTACCTGTCAGAAAGACTGGGCTTAACCCTTTCTTAGCTACAAAAGAGACCCAGCGTGACGAGCGGCGGGTCGAAAGGTCGCTAGGTGGAGACGGTCTCTGCTTAGACTAAACACGACGACGCCTCGGGTTAAAAACATACACAGAGTGAACTCGACTCAACCCGGGACGAAGATGGCCGAGTTAAACAAAAGGAGATCTGGAGCGCGTCTTTCTCCGGGCAATCTTGAGCTTACTGGTGAGGGCGTGTTTACGGCAAGCTGACCTCAACTGGTGGACGCTGTGAGAGGGGTGACCTGGAGGACAGGAGACTTAAGGAGATGGAAGTGTATATTTGTATAAGGAAACCCATTTTAGACCACTCTAAAAAGGAAGGACTGTAAACACATACGCAGACAATCACACTCATACACACACACACACACACACACAACCTGATAAATATCATGATGTACTCGGGAGCTGATCGAGGCGCACCCTCTGTGTTATACAGTGCAACAAGTGAACAGGAAGATCCTCTGGATCGGACCTGAGGTGTTAAATAACAGCCATATTTATAAATATAGGGATAATAATAAAATTTGATGCTTCCTCCAAAAGTCAGAGGGCGATTTGGAGAATATTTGAGGCAAAAGAGGAAGAAATGTTGAAATGAAGTGTGTTTGACTAATCTGTCCCTGTTCGCTACATCTGGCAGAAGCAAATGTTTTGGTGGTTAAGTCATAACTACTTTAGGAAATTAACCAGATCCAAAAAGCCAAAAATTATTTTAAATATTTTTTAAAAATACCAAATTTTGGTTGATGGGGTTTTTGGATGGGTGGTTGAATTGTTGGTTAATTAGTTGGTTGGTTAGATGGCTGGTTAATTGGTTGGTTGGTTGGTTGACGGGTTGGTTGGTAGGTTCGGCTGGTTGGTTGTTTGGTTCATCAGTTAATTGGTTGGTTGGTTGGTTAGTTGGTTGGATGGCTGGTTAATTGGTTGGTTTGTTGGTTGGTTGGTTGGATGGCTGGTTAATTCTTTGGTTGGTTGGTTGATTGGTTAGTTGTACAACTCTAATTGACAGTATACAGCTGTAGTAAGGACATGATTTATAATCACACTCTCTGGTGTCACCCAAATGAATATGGCTTCCTTTTTGAGTCTGGTTCCTATCAAGGTTTCTCCCTCATATCATCTCAGGGAGTTTTTCCCACACCACCACTGCCTTAGGGTTTAAAACTTAATTTTAAACTTTGTAATTTTCATTCTATATTTTTATATTTCTGGGAAGATCCCTTTGAGAAAATGTACATTGTAAAAAGCGCTATACAAATAAAAGTGAATTAAATTGAAGTTAGTTGATTGGGCGGTAGTTTTACTGGTTGGTTGTTTGGTTCATCAGTTAATTGGTTGTTTGGTTTGTTGGTTGGTTGGATAGTCGGTTGGTTGGTTGTTGGGTAAATGTTTGCCACTTAGCACCCACCCAAAAAAGAAGGTAAACAAATTCAGAATTTATTGTACTGGAGACAGAAATATCAACAAAATGCTGGATGACATAAATTTTTGTTGTTGTTGTTTGTTTTTAACTGTACCACTCTGCTCAACTAAAATCACAAAATAAACTTTACAATTTAAAAATGGCCTCCTGCTTTACCTTCAATTCTCCTCCATTAAACACTACACTCACTACAGCATTCCTCTTTCCAGCCTCGATCGCTGACAAAATGCAGACGTCTCGAGCGACTCGGAGCCAGACTCATTTGGCGCTTCTTTTACCTTTCTTCCTCGTCCACTGCTTTAAATCTCGGAAAAGGAAAAAAAGAAGGGCATCTGTACTACTGTACACCATGTGACACCGTGATCCCAGCAGCGGTGAATAGACATCATCATTAGACAGACGGCTCACAGATCACTTCGACTCCATCACAGGACTGTTCAGGAAGCGAGTCGCCCGGTGCCAGAATTGCTTCCAGCAAGATCAGACCTGTGTGATTGTGTATAAGTGTGTAAGCAAGACTCAAGCCATTGGAAATCCTACAATAAATACAGGAAATGTTGGAGACACCTTTTCAGCCTGTGGTAGCATGATACTGTGTAATTGTGTGTGCTTTTTGGGGTGGAAAGGTAGAATGACGTTCACGATATAAACACCATTAAGATGTCAATAACACTTTGAGTACATATGGCTGGTTTACAGGAACAAGTTCGATAATGAGAAGAAGTGCATTTAAGATCGGGTTGTTTGCGTGTGTGTGTGTGTGTGAGTGTGTGTCCTGTGACCACCCCCCCAACACACACACACACACAATGATTGAGTACTTGCCCTTTCAGCCAAATTGACCTCATGAGCACTCTGAGAGCCATCAATCCCCGCACGCCCCCCAACACCAACGTGCCACAGAAGGGATTATATGAAGTGTAAAACATTAGAAAAATGTGTCTGCAACATCACAGCAGCATGTTTGAAGAGGAGAGAAGGCTGGGACAATGGAGGCGAGCGTTTGAAAGTATTGTGCGAGTCGGGTTAAGGCCCCTCCATGTTTTCGACAGCTGTTCATATGCTTTTCCCTTGCGCTAAATGAGGCAGAAGCTAAAATCGCTGTTGTCTTCTTGTTGCCTTTTTTCTCCCCCTTCTTTTTAAATTCCAGGCTGGGAAAAAAATAAACGGTGGGAAGAATAAATAGAGAGTCATCGATCGCACTGGAGATGGGTTTAAATGGCTAAACCATTTATTCACCGTCGTCGTAGACTGCATCTGCATATGCTCTATGAAACATTGTCACATACTGCACAATCCTCCTTCCTGGTCCTTTTCACCAACTCGCATACACACACATACAACGTTTCCATCTATTCCTGGATCTGGATGATGAATTGAATCCATAGATAAGGATCTCACTGCCTTTCTTGCCAGCAAAAGCTCTTTTGGTTGCAGGACGAAGGCCAAAATCTTCCCCTTTTTCGTGTTCGGCAGTCCAGCTTGGTTTACGTTGCCTGAAGTAATGCTTAACCCTGTAAAAAAAGTCGCCGGTTATCCAAACCCTCAGGTATTTTCATTACATTAAAGTTTCTTCTACGGTGGCTGCAAAGCGATATTTAGGGAAAAAAACAGCCGTGATAGAATACAGTTAGTGTTGGCCGGCTGGCTCAAAGGAAAATTAAACTTGGCTCTGAGCGGATAAGCACAGACCTCACCACCGGGGAAAGCCAAAAAGCTCAGGAGATCGGCGGCCATGCTGTGTGGAGTGCTTTTGAGCGTCGCGTTTTGTTGCTTTTCCTTCGTGTGCTTTTCTGCGTCTTCTTGGGTGATCGCTGCGGCAAAGACAATTATCAAACGGCAGGAGCTTACGCGTGTTAGCAAGTCCGTCCAGCTCCAACTTTCAGGAAACTGTTTCCAATTCAGAGTAAAGCACTTCGTTTTCCAATTAATCCCATTCAATTTTGTGCTCTGTGCAAACTAATGCAAAACAAACGTTGTTTGGTTTAACCACGCTATTCCTTTCGAACGTGGGCTTTCGAACCAAATCCTCTGATCTGACATATCTGATAACACTAAACTCTCCAGACAAAGCAGCTATAATGGTGAAACACAATTTTACCACCCACTCCAAATTTACAGGACTTGATTATGTTTAAGTGGACATTTCAGAGTCATTAAAAAGTGCTTACTTAAATCTCAAATCAAGTCAAGATGCTTTTATTGTCCTTTCAATTATATATAGCTGCAGCAGTGAGATGAAACAACGTTTCTCCAGGACCCTGGTGCTACAGAAAACAACACAGAGCTAAAGGACTTAAAGTAAGTTGTCCTAGCTTCATAAAGTGCATCGGGTGCAAACCAGGACGGTGCAAACAGACAATACAAAACAGATGCATAAAATGGCGGCAACCAATATACATTCCGTATATTATACAGTACAATGTGCAAAAATAAGAGGATTGTGAACAAAGAGGGTTTTTGTAAACATATATACACTTACATAACAACAAGTACATCATGTTAGACGTCTGGGGGACAAAGTTAGGAAGGCCAGATTAAGATGGTTTGGACATGTTCAGAGGAGGGAGAGTGAGTATATTGGTAGGAGAATGTTGGACATGGAGCTGCCAGGCAGGAGGCAAAGAGGAGGTATACGGATGTAATAAATGAGGATATGAAGCTAGTGCGTGCAAGTGTTAAGATTGCAGGAGATAGGGATAGGTGGAGAGAGATGATTTGCTGTGGCAACCCCAGGAGGGTAAAGCCGAAAGAAGAAGAAGAAGAAGAAGAAGAAGAAGAAGAAGAAGAAGGAGAAGAAGAAGAAGAAGAAGAAGAAGAAGAAGAAGAAGAAGAAGAAGAAGAAGAAGAAAACAGCAATTGAGTGAGTGTGCAAAAAAACAGCATGTGAACAGTTTTAACATGGGTGGTGCTATAGACATGGGTGTATATTGAATGAGTGTTTGAATTGTGTGTTTAGTTGGGAATAGTTCAGTTCAGATCACAGAGTTGTTGTGTCATAAGTTTGGAGGTGGATAATGGAAAGGAAACTGATGAAGATGTACTGCAGTTCTACTATCTTTACATATTAAATAAGGAATGATACAATGGATGGAGGAAATCTTGGATGGAGACGATGCTGTGAGTCACACGATCCCCCAGACCTCCCATACAGACTTCTTCATATTTTGTCTAATCTCAGGTCTACTTGTTGTCTTGGATTTCTCACTCTGTTTACAAGCACACTGTTTTTGTCTTTTGCTGCAGGCATCCTGACCCAGTCGAACCGACGCACTTCCCTGGTCAGACCAAATTAGCCCTGCAAGTAAGACCGCTGGCACACAACGCTAGACTATTTTAAATTCCTGCCTGAATTAAGACATGAATATACAAATATAAATACATGATCTTAAATTATACAGACTGAATTTAGTCTCTGTATTTACAGAAAAGAAAACTATATGTATTTAAATTTAGGCAAACGTTTTAGAGGTTAAGTCATGCTCATTATGGGAAATTAACTAGATCCAAAAAGAAGAAAAATCACTAAATTTCGGGGGACAGGGTGTTTGGCGGGTGAAAGGGTTAGTGTTTGGAAAATTTCTTTTAACTGTAAATAAGCTACTTTTATTTTCTTCATCAGGGGTTAGTTAGGTATTTGGTGAGGGGGTTGGTTGGATGTTTGGTTGTAGGTAGGGTAGGGTAGATGGTTGTAGGTAGGGGAGTGTAGATGTTTGTAGTTAGGGGAGTGTAGATGGTTGTGGGTAGGGTAGGGTAGATGGTTGTAGGTAGATCAGAGTAGATGGTTTTTGGTAGGGTAGGGTAGATGGTTGTCGGCCGGGTAGGGTTGACTGTTCTAGGTCGGGTAGTGTAGATGGTTGTTGGTAGGGTAGGGTTGGGTAGATGGTTGTAGGTAGGGTAGGGTAGATGGTTGTAGGTAGGGTAGGGTAGATGGCTGTTGGTAGGGTAGGGTATATGGTTGTTGGTAGGGTAGGGTAGATGGTTGTCAGTAGGATAGGGTAAATGGTTGTAGGTAGGGTAGTGTAGAGGGTTGTAGGTAGGGTAGGGTAGATGGTTGTAGATTTCTGTTTGGTTGATAGATTTGGTTGTTTGGGTAGGTGATTGGTAGAGCTGGTTGGTAGTGTTGGTGACTGGTAGAGTTAGTTGGTTGGTTGGATGATGGTTGGGTGGTTGGTAGGTTTGTTGACTGCTAAGTTAGTTAGTTGATTGGTTGGTTGGTAGGGCAGATAGTTAGTTGGTTGATTGGTTGGCTGTTTGGTAGGGTTGATGATTGGTAGATTTGGTTGGTAGGCATGTAGTTGGGTGGTAGTGTTGGTGTTCGGTAAGGTGTGTTGTCTTAATCTCTCACTTTTGTTCAGAATCCTTTGTGATTCCATTAAAACCACCACACAGAAAACGGGATTAAATGAAAAAATTCCAGACTAGAAAAAGAAAGCTGTAGTTTGAATGGAGTCATTTCACCTAGAAAGAATCAAGTAAAGTGAAGACAATGCCTGATTTTTGTGCATGCATGAGCAAAACTGGCAAGAATTAGAGGTTAAGAACGGTTCATGCAATAGAGATAGAGAGACAAATTTATCAGCCTGATCTGTAATTCCTGCTGAGCCATCTGCGCTATCTCTAACCAATTATCTCAGAGACCCACAGATGGAAGAACTTCAGTTGCACAACCGTCTAACCAACTAAATAAACCGAGGTGATAGACCTCATGATTCTCTGTGTGGTAAAGGCTGATTAGGCAGATGATGTAACGTGTTCAATTGTGTCCTAGAAGGAAAAATAAAATGGCGTACTTCTTCAACGAACACAGGAAAAGAACGACCACGATCTACAGCATCAAGCAAAAAATCCTCGGAAACCATCAGTAAGGAATCCTCTCTACAGCCAATGTCACTGATTCAGTTATTCCTTCCTTCCTTCCTTCCTTCCTTACTTACTTTTTTTGTCTTCTCTGCCTTTCATCTCTCCATCAATTTCTCCTTCTTTTGAAATGATTCACCTTGTATAGCGATACTTGTATTAAATATCAAAGAAATCAAGAATTCACTGTAAGATTGTGTGTGTGTGTGTTGCTTCACAGGCCCTGAGGGTTCCAAAAGCATTAAAGAAGCATTGAATATCCATCAGTTCTTCCTCTGATGTTGTAGATATCGTCCACATACCCACAGACAGACAGACACACACACACACACATAATGACTACCCAGTCCCTCTGTATGCAGGTACAAAGCTTACAGCTACACCCTTCCAGTTAAAACACTCACTCACTTACTCTCTCACTCTCTCTCTCTCTCACACACACACACACACACACACACACACACACACAGTACATACAGTGCAGCACAAACACACTGCTATTGGCGAATCAGGGCGTGAAATTCTCTAAAGGGTTTTAAGTGTTTACCCTGAACACTATCAGGCCTGGCTGAAATTCAGCTTACCCTGTTCAATGCACACTTCAAAGGGAATGGCGAATAACTTTTAGCCGCATATTATACTGCACACTACACACACACACACACACACACACACACACACACTTCCACTCTGCTTTCTTCTCCTTTCTTTTTCGGCCCATTCTTCTGTATGAGGTGCCCCGTAATGTAAAATGCATTATTGTCCCATATCAGTGCTCTCATTATAACAGAATAATAACACACTTTTCCTTTTTTTTTCCTCCATTCTTAGAATTAAATGGTGGTTAAACAATCAATTCATACTGCTCAGGAAGGTAGGAGGGATAACAGAGAGAGAGAGAGAGAGAGAGAGAGAGAGAGAAACTTAGATAATCGTTTTCCTCTTAATTTAGTTTATGATGTACATTAAAAACCAGAGTCCAGGTGAACTGATGAATTTGATTGGTCAGGAGATGTTAATTTCCTGTAACAGTAGTTCTGGCTGTTACACATAAACCAAAGGAAGGAAGGAAGAAATGAATGAGTGAATGACCAAAGGAGTGATGGATGAATGGATGGATGGATGGAATGACGGACAGACAGACGAAAGAAAGGAATGTATGAAGGAAGGAAGGAAGGAAGGAAGGAAGGGATAAATGACTGCATGAATGAATTATGAAAGAACGGAAGAAAAGAAAGCAGGTTAGGAAGATATGAAGGGAGGAAAGAAGGAAGGAATGGAAGGAAGGAAGGAAGGAAGGAAGGAAGGAACGTTAGAAAGTAAGATAGGAAGAATTGACTGAGTGAATAAACAAATGAATAAATTATGTATGTATGAATGTATAGATGTATGGATGGATGGATAGATGGCCAGATGTATGGACAGATGTATGGATGTATGGATGTATGGATGGACAGATGTTTGGATGGATGGACAGATGGATGGAAGCAACGAAGGAAGGAAGGAAGGAAGGAAGGAAGGAAGGAAAAAGAATGGAAGGAAAAAAAGAAAAAACTTCCAGCACTGCCCCATTATTATTATTCCTTCTCTTTACATTCATCAGGTCCACACCTAACGTCCTCCCAGGCATCCAGTCTCACACTCTCACACCCACCAATAAACTATAAAGAAACGATAACACTGTATCTCAAAAAATAGCAGTACATTACATGTGCAAGGATTTACATCACCCCATGACTGAGAGTCGGTTCACGATTGCGCACGATGTGTAGAACACGCTAAGCCGCACTCCAACTCCAAAAACGAAAGGACGATGTTGTGTGTAAATAAAAGCTGTGTATAATAAAAAAATAAATAAAATTCTTTTTTTTCCCCGTGATGAATATGCACCGCAGAAACGCAAAACATTCCTAATGTTTTACAAAGCCATCAAATAAGTGAATGGAGATTAATTGCCTCGGTCGACCTTAAAATAATTATATGAACGCCGGAGCACTAAACTCCGATGAAATTGATACACTTTAATAATTAGATCCTTGGCTCTGACCTGCTGAAGTCAATAAAGGTTATTAAGGCCAATTGCTGTCTAAATGCATTAGAGAGGGAGAGAGGCGCTCCACACCAGAGCCGCTATTTCATTGGCAATATGATAATCCCTTCTCTGTTCACCTCGCTCCCACCCCCACCCCCCCATGAGCAAACACACACACACACACACACACAGCCTCCTCTCTCAGACACACTAAACCAGATTGGATTCACTTAACCTTTCAGAGGCTTTGATCAAATGAGCTCACACTGCAATAACATTTACATTGACCCTCTCCCTCCTTCTCTCCCTGTTTCTCCCCCTGTCTCTTGCTCTGTTCCTCTGTCTGCCAGCCTCCTCCTCACACACACACACATACACACACACACAGGTAGGTCAATAACCTAATCAGGTATCGATGGCGACCTCTTGAATTGTCTTCTCTCGGCTAAAAGACTGTCCAGTTACTGTTCAATCACACACACACACACACACACACAGGATCAACACCACTAAAGCACCACAGAATATAACCCAGACTGACCTGGATGCTTAGATTAAATGTTTGAATAAATAAATAAATAAATAAATAAATAAATAAATAAATAAATAAATAAATAAATAAATAAATAAATAAATAAATAAAGTCTATAGTAGGAATACAGCCTCCACAAAAAAGAAATCATCCCTCCATCATTCCATGCACAATCAAATATTCCAGACTGAATATGGAATTATAATTTATTTATTTATTTTATTTTATAGAATTATAGTTTATTCAGTTATTTTTATTTAAACCACTACCTCCACGTAGTTCAGGAAATGTTTCTTCAGATTGTCAGATTGACCATCTATAAAATTCTACAAGCGTTTCCAAGCTGCTTCCGAGGAACGGAACGGACGATGACTATCAGGATTACGAGCTTTTACGTTTACGTCAATTTATCTGCTAATAAAACAATTTGATTAGAAATCGATGAATAAAACGAAATGATGTTAATTGAGCGTGTATGTTAAAGGCTAAATATGAACTTCAAAATACAGGGAAAAATATTAAATTAAATAAAAATAATTACACAAAATGTAAAAAAAAAAAAAAAAAAAGCAAATAAATAAATAAATAGGAAGTGCACAAGAACTTATTTATTTATATAATGATTTATTTATTTAATAAAAAAATTAATAAGATAAAGCAAATATATAAGAAGTGCTCAAATATTTTAATATCTGTAACAGTTCGCGAGTCTTTCACAAACTCTCCGATATCCAGCTCGACTTCGCGTCATTTATTTCCAGAGCTAAAAATACAAAAAATGTTTCATTTCAACTCATTTTCCTCAATTCAATAAAAAGAAGAAGTCAGAAGGAGAGAGAAGAATATCTCTGTACAGGTTTAAGCGGTAACGAGCGAAGCCGAAATGTAGAAATTAGGCCCGGTGTAGTCGTGTAGCTTAACATAGCTATAACAGTCCCATTTCTGCCAAGCATCTCATCAGCATAACACACACACACACACACACATAGAAAGCCAGAAAGGCCTGTCTGATTTTGCAGTCTTGTCTCTCCTCCTTTCAGCACCCCACAGAAGAAAGGAGAAGATAAAAAATGCCACGCCGGTATTTAAAATATTCTGCATAAGGCTGACTATCTGCGGCCTGTCAAGCAGGGGAAGAGCTTCGCATTGTTGGAGCTTTAAATAAATGTCAGTGATGTACGATAGGGATGATAGCAGGTCTTCGGGGAGAAGGGACGCCCGCTGAGGACTCGCTCGGGACGGGGGACGAGGTGTCCCTGCGAAACTACCGCCAATGTCCTTTATCCACACACACACACACACTCACAGGTACCTGAGGCCTGATAGCATCTCCAGGTCTTTTGGCTGCGATGCTCAGAACACAGCTGAACATCTTTTCTCAGACCCTGAATCTGCCTTTTCACCCAATCTTCTGTTTATTTATCTATTCATATTTTTATACATTTCTATATACATATATATATATATATTAAGCAGCATATCAGCGAGAGAGAGAGAGAGAGAGAGAGAGAGAGAGAGAGATCCGCTTTATCAGGATGTCATTCAAATAGACGGGTCGAGAATTTGCATCACAACAGATTGAAGAGCGAGTGAGCGAGTGGGCGCGAGAGACAAGACGGGAGGAAGAAAAGCGAGAAAAGCCCACGGGAGAGAAAGGCTTCTAATAAACTATCAGGAATACGGGTAACCACTGACACCCTTCACTTTCAAATACAAAGCTGCGCTGACCCTCCTATCTGTCCCTGCTCCGAATCTACGGATAAAAACAGGGGCCTCTCCTTTTTTCTTTTTTTTTTTTTTTTTTAAGTGTCACTCTTAAAATGTCATCAGTGTCTATTAGAAATGAATAAATAAACATAAATCCTGTAAGCACCAACTCTCCGGCTGTACAGCGCCGGACGTCGGGCCTTATGGATTTATTATTATTTATCTTTATTATTATTTGTGTGTACACTATAAACTATAAAATGCTATAAAAAAAAATAAAAAATGCTCTCTCTGTGTTGTGCAAATTCAAGAAATATTATTTATTAATTAATTAAAGTCAAAAATAGAACTGTTGTTGTGCAAAAAAAAAACAATTAAAAAAATAAATAAATAAAATAAATAAATAAATAAATAAATATGGAGTTAAAAGTTAAGAAAAAATGATTTAATCAAATGCTTAAAAAAACTACAAAAACAAAAATAAATAATAATAATAAAGTATATATATATATATAAAGTAATAAATATAACATTCAGATATTCATATTCTAATAATCTACACTGAAAATCATTGCAGCCTAAGACATAAAGTTTCATTATTTCTGTGTTTCAAATACTTTATAGCATTTACTGCTGTAAAAAAATATAATAAATAAATAAATAAAATGCAAATTATGATGTCTAATATCGAATAAAATGCAAACTAGTATATCGTTTGTTCGTGCTACATACAGAGGAAGCTCTGCTGCCTATGGACAAGGAAAGGAAGATTTACACGTGTGTTCAAAGGAAGCGTCAGATCAGATTCCTCCATACACTCTTAGTGTGTGTGTGTGTGTGTGTGTGAGTGTGAGTGTATGTGTGTGTGTGTGTGTGTGTGTGTGTGTGTGTGTGAGAGAGAGAGACCATCCAGAGGATAGCAGCAGCTCTTAACCTGCATTTCTGGACACAAGGAAAACGAGCTGCTCTCAGCAGCACTTCTCTTTACATCTCAGTCTGTCTCACCTCTATATCCTACCTAGAATCCACACACACACACACACACACACACAGAGTGTACTGCATGGCTGGCCCGAGTGCCTCTCCTTAGCCCCAGCAGCACATTAGATGTGATTACTGCTCAAAGAGAGAGAGAGAGAGAGAGAGAGAGAGAGATGCAACGAGGCCATTTGTGTACTGTGGTGATGCAACAGTGCCCCCTACTGACTCTGATCTCGCCATCATTACAGACTTCCAGCAGAAGTAAAAACAAAGTGGACCAGATTCCCTCACACACCTGGAGAAATGAGGTTTGATTTTATTCCTCAATAAAACCTCATTCCTTATTTATGCTACAGTTTTAAACAACTCACATTTAAATATACCATTAACAGTAACTACAGACTTTAACATCAGATGAATCTTTACATGCTTATTTATATCATATTATTAAACACTGTAATAACTTTTCATTCAGACCAGCACCAAACGTCTTTCAGCATCATGTGTTTTCGATAGGAAACTGCAGACAGGAAACGCTGTATGAAAATATAAAGAGCAGGACGGTTCTCCGGTTCTCTCTGAGCTTGTGGATTAGTGTGTGGAGTTTAACGGCGTGATGTTCTGCTGCAGGTTCTCTGCTTTCCTTCCACCTCCCACAAAGACTGCAATAAATGGTATAGTGACTATAAATTGTGAATGAATGATTGTGTGTGTGTGTGTGGTCCAGTATACCATCCAGGAAATCCAGGATGTATTTCTGCTTCACTTCAAACCCAGGCTCTGAATGAATGAATGGATTAATTAATTAATAGATTAATGAATGAATGAATGAATGAATGAACGAACGAATTAATGAATGAATGAATCAGTGATGTGTGGTGCCCTGTGATGACCCGGTATCCCTTCCAGGAAGTCCAGTATGTATTTACGTTTCACTTCACTTCAAGTGTTCCTGGTATAGGATCTGAATGGATGGATGGATGGATGGATGGATGGATGGATGGATGGATGGAAGGATGGATGGATGGATGGATGGATGGATGAATGAATAAATAATGTGTGGTGCCCTGTGATGGCCCGGTATCCTATCCAGGAAGTCCAGGATGTATTTCTGCCTCACTTCACTCCAAGTATTCCTGGTATATATGGATGGATGGATGGATGGATGGATAAATGAATGAATAAATGGATGGATGGATGAATGGATGGATGAATGAATGAATAATGGGTGGTGCCCTGTGATGCCTGGTATCCTACGCAGGAAGTCCAGGATGCATTTCTGCCTCACTTCCCACAAAGTGTTCTTAGTACAGGCTCTGAATAGATGAATGAATGAATGAATGAATGAATGAATGAATGAATGAAAGCAGTTATTTCCTAAGTAAAACAGAGTTAAAGCATAGAATCCCAATCCCTGTTTAGCCTCCTTAAACATGATTGCATTCATTTATCTTTCTTTAAAAATAAAGGTATCTTTAATGTCATTTTATCTGATTCACTTTGTACATATTAAGCGATTTTCCAACCCAATAATAAACTAAAAATTACTTTTCCTAGTACTTTAGATTAATAATTTTATACTAAATGGTGAGTAAGGCCTCCTGGCGGTCCAGTGGCAGGATCCCGTGCTCTCATTGCCGCGGCCCGGGTTCAATTCCCAGGCAGGGTGCCACCCCAGCCCCTGAAGTATTAACTCTCAGTGCCGCTTAAAAAATGGAAGGGTTGCGTCAGGAAGGCCATCCGGCGTAGAACCTGTGCCAAATCATGCGGATCGTCTGATCCGCTATAAAACAGCGGACGCTGCCATTGTGCAGGACTAACGCTAGGATAAAAAAAAATATACTAAATGGTGAGTAAGATCAAGAAAAATGTACATAAAGGATTTACGTTTCAAGATCTAAAACAAAATATTATTGCTAAACAATTTGATTTTAAATGGAATAGTCATCTATTTATGAAATTAGTGAAATATCAAAACAAAATACTACAAGACTAATACCCTTGTTTATACCCTTGTACCATGAAAAGTTGTGTGGAAAATCTTTGAAAAGTTTAAAAGTTTATTCCCAACAATCTAGTCATTTAGGTGTTCAGGCAATATTAATGCCGATCTAAGTTCAGCTCAGTACTCTACCTGGGGTCAAGGTTAAATGCAAGGTTAAGTATACACTCAGACTAATAGATACTGAGAAACTTGTAAGTTTAAAATATCTCAATTTTTGTACATATTAATTTTAAAATAGCGACACAACAAAGTATAGTAATAGTGAGACTGAAAAGAAATGGCCTACTCGGTAAATTTTCAGCTGCAGTAGTAACACAAAATTCCATAACATAAACATGTTTCTAAGGACCTGACCTTCGTCTGATAAGAATTTCAGCTGATTTCATGCATAAAATAACAAACTACTAGGTTCTTCAAATATTGATCTAAAAACGCAAGATTTTACCTGGGTACTTCGGATATGTATTATAACACCTAGGCTTAACGGTCAGGATGAGCATTTATAGGTGTCCTAGTGCAGTCTATTTTACCTGTGAAACAAGGAAAATTTAGTTTAAACAAGTTTAAATCAGTTTAAAGTGTTTCCACCGACAAAGAAAAAGAAAATCTCTAGAGATCTCAAGTGAAAAAAAAAAGTGCTGCTAAATCTTATAATTATACTTTATAGCAGGGTAAATAATTTATTTACTAATTTTATAATTTATACAATATATAATGTTTTTATTTATTTATTTATTCATTTATATTGACATTATATTATTTATATTTTTTAAAAATCAATTATGTAATGTGAATTTTTTTAAAAGTACAATTTCATAGCTTCAACCTAGGAACCATTTCAGTTTGATATAATTAGCTATAAAACTATAAAACAGAATATTAAAAAATGTATAATATAAAATGGAAAAAAAAAATAAAAACAATAATATAAAAAAATCCCACTGGATTTATTTAAAGAATAAATGTCATACTCGTGTGTTTGTTTGTTTTTTAAATAACTACTTCCATGCTATAGCATTACAAGCTTTAATATTTTTGCTATTAATATAACTCATTACCAATGAGAGAATTCGTCTGATGGAGCAATATTCCAAACCGGTGCACTGAATTACGGCGCAGGAAAATGACAAATGACACGACAACTAATTGAGGGTTTATAATTCAGGATGTCGAATCGGCTTGATTGTGTCAATTAAAGTAACACAATACAGTGTTGTCGTTTGAACTGCGGCGCTACTTAATCAGATTAACGGCTGGTATAGAGTGGTATTTATGATCCATATTGAAGTGTGAAAGTGTGAAGTACAAAAGCAGAGTGCGAAAGCAGGACGACACGATAGCAACACACACACACACTTCAAACCTTGACTACAGAAAGCTAAATAAGGCCTCAGATGTTGGAGTTTCCTGTCCACATGGTGTTATTTCCTGAACAGCACATATGGATCAGACTTAAAGCACGATACTCCATCACTATTCCATATGCAACCAGCTGAGCTTTCCTCTCTACTTATAAAATTATTACTATTATTTATATTATCATTATTATTCTTCTCACATCCCGGACAGCAGCTGAGAAATCTCGCTGTTAAATTCTCTGTAAGAGAAGCAAACCCAATAGTGTAGGGTGCAGTACAGTTATAAAGACTGGAGCTTTTCGGTAAGTGTGTCAACATCACAGCACCGGCTGACTCATCACCCTCTTCAACTGAATCGCAATCACAGAGCTGCAGTTTGTTCCCACTCACTTTCCAACTCAAAGCCATACCCGGCCAAGTTAAAGCCAGTTTCCGCTAATATTAACCGTCTGTAGCGATTTGTTCCTCAAGCGCAACGCCGTAAAACGCGTGCCGAGCACAACAGTAGCGTTTTAGATGGTTTGAATTGACTTGAATGTTGAATCACGGACGCTAACCGGGTCCGTTCGGTGTAACCGGCACAATTCGGACCTACGGAGGTGGGAATCATCACGTCTTCAGGGTCGAGTTATGTGCAGGAGGAAAGGATTTTTACTACCATAATAGTGCAGGTCAGGATTCAGACTTAAGACATAAAACACAAAAAATATGACATATGTAAACAAGAAAATTCTGCCTTTATCAAGCTCTACAAGTCACTTAAATTTACGTATCAAAATTTCTAAATTACAGAATTTATTCAAGGTCAGTTTTAAACATCCAAATAAAAATAAAATGAGGAATACTATGTCGGAAGCCATATTGTACAACTAGGCAAATTCCTGCACCAATACATTTGCTTATCATCTCCTAATTCATAAATAATTAAAATAATACATTTTCTATTTTAGGCAGCATGGTGGCTTAGTGGTTAGCATGTTCGCCTCACACCTCCAGCGTCCTGGGTTCGAGTTCCCTCTCACTGTGTGTGTGGAGTTTGCATGTTCTCCCCGTGCTTGGTGAATTTCCTCCCACAGTCCAAAGACATGCTAACAGGCTGATTGGAGTCTCTAAATTGCCCGTAGTGTGTGATTGTGTGTGTGTGTGTGTGCCCTGCGATGGGTCCAGGGCGTATCCTGCCCTGACACCTGAGATAGGCACAGGTTCCCTGTGACCCGAGGATAGATCGGATAAGCAGTACAGACAATGAAATTAAAATTTTCTATTTTTCATTTTGTAAAGTTGTCTCTTGCGTATATGTCTCACAAACTAGAAAAAAAGAACAAGAACCAATCAGTCAGTATTTTCTATCCCACACTCACACAAGTTTAATAGAAAGCACCTTACAGTAGGTTGAAGAAGAAGATCTAGTGATAAAACCTCTATATAGTAATGTGTCTAAAAAAGAACATTCCAGCAATCCTATTGAGGTGAGGGACTGACTGAACCTGTAGACTGTAAACAGATTAAGGGTTAACTAAATGTGATGGTGTCACAACAGTGGATGTTTCTGGAACTGAGAAATTCCCAAATTGTGGCATTCATGTCAGAGGCACAAACGTGTATCCAGCAAGTTCCTAAAGTGTGATATGGTGTTGATCAGTGTGTAGCATCTCTATCTGTGCTCTTACCATCCTCTCCATCTGCTTCCAGTCAGTCTCCAGACGCTCCATGGGTTTACTCCACCAGCTGCAGAAGCGAGCGTAACGCCGGCCCTGGAACCAATACTGCCTCAGCCATTCAAACTCCACCTGACAAAATGCACACAATATGTTTATATATATACACACACACACACACATGTCTACAAACAAATAAATTAAAACTGCTTATGCAATTCAGTTAAAAAGTTTACTTTTTATCCCCTCAGTAACCACAATATGGTCTTTGTCTGTATCCGTTATCAAATATCTGATTAAAGTGACTTAATTAATATCAAGTGTTTAATGTTCAATGTTTAAGTCTTGGTTTAAACCTCTAAAGGAAAATGTTGTTAGATTCGGCAAAAATCTAACATTTTCCAATTCACAAAATTCTACAGATTGAAAAAGTTATAGCAGTAAAGACAGAAGAGGGTTGGCTTTGTTTCAGTCAGGGTTAGGGGTGGGGCTTCTTTTTTTGGCCTAGGTTAAGGGCAGAGCATGTTTTTAGGTCAGGAGTTAAGGGCGGAGCTTGTTTTAGGTCAGAGTTAGGGGCGGGGCTTGGTTTTGGTCAGGGTTAAAGGCGAGTTAGTGTTTTAGATCAGGGTTATGGGCAGGGTTAATTTTTAGGGGCGGGGCTTGTTTTTAGTTAGGGTTCAGGTAGGGATAGTTTCTAGATTGGGGTTAGAGGCAGGGTTAGTTTTTAAATTGGGGCTAAAGATGGGGTTAGTTTTTATATTGGGGTTAGAGGCAGGGTTAGTTTTTATATCGGGGTTAAAGGTGGGGTTAGCTTTTAGATCGGGGTTAAAGGCTAGGTTAGTTTTTATATCGGGGTTAAAGGTGGGGTTAGTTTTTAGATCGGGGTTAAAGGCTAGGTTAGTTTTTAGATCGGGGTTAAAGGCTAGGTTAGTTTTTAGATCGGGGTTAAAGGCTAGGTTAGTTTTTAGATCGGGGTTAAAGGCTAGGTTAGTTTTTAGATCGGGGTTAAAGGCTAGGTTAGTTTTTAGATCGGGGTTAAAGGCTAGGTTAGTTTTTAGATCGGGGTTAAAGGCTAGGTTAGTTTTTAGATTAGGTTTAGGGGTGGGGTTAGTTTTTAGATCGGGGTTAAAGGCTAGGTTAGTTTTTAGATCAGTGTTAGGATTAAAGGTGGAGTTAGCTTTTAGATCGGGGTTAAAGGCTAGGTTAGTTTTTAGATTAGGTTTAGGGGTGGGGTTAGTTTTTAGATCGGGGTTAAAGGCTAGGTTAGTTTTCAGATCAGGGTCGGGGGGGTTAGTTTTTAGATTGGGGTTAGAAGCAGAGTTCGTCTTTAGATCAGGGTTAGAGGCAGGGTTAGTTTTTAGATCGGAGTTAAAGCCTAGGTTAGTTTTTAGATCGGAGTTAAAGCCTAGGTTAGTTTTTAGATCGGGGATAAAGCCTAGGTTAGTTTTTAGATCAGGGTTAAAGCCTAGGTTAGTTTTTAGATCAGGGTTAAAGCCTAGGTTAGTTTTTAGATCAGGGTTAAAGCCTAGGTTAGTTTTTAGATCGGGGATAAAGCCTAGGTTAGTTTTTAGATCAGGGTTAAAGCCTAGGTTAGTTTTTAGATCAGGGTTAAAGCCTAGGTTAGTTTTTAGATCAGGGTTAAAGCCTAGGTTAGTTTTTAGATCGGGGATAAAGCCTAGGTTAGTTTTTAGATCAGGGTTAAAGCCTAGGTTAGTTTTTAGATCGGGGATAAAGCCTAGGTTAGTTTTTAGATCAGGGTTAAAGCCTAGGTTAGTTTTTAGATCAGGGTTAAAGGTGGGGTTAGTTTTTAGATCAGGGTTAAAGCCTAGGTTAGTTTCACCTCGAATGGGTGAAAAGGGTGAAACTAGGTTAGTTTCACTTCACATGAAGCAGGGTTCATTTTTAGACCAGGGTTAGAAGGTGGAGTTATATTTTAAATCAGGGTTAGGAGCGAGGTTAGTGTTTGGTCAGGGTAGGGATGTGGTTAGTTTTTGGTCAGGGGTATGGATGGGGTTTGTTTTTGCTCAGGTTTACAGGTAGAGCAAGGTTTGTTTTATGGTCAGCATTAGGGGCGGGGTTCGTTTTGTGGTCAGGATTATGAAAAAGGTCCCTTTTAAAACCTTTAAACTTTAAGTACACAATTTAAAACACTCTTTCATCACTTCCTCTTTGAACTGTAATTAGGTTCTACAGTACACCATTAAGCGCTTCCTCTAAAAGAGCAAACCGGAGAACCCTTCAGAGTTCTAGATTTCCTTTTTAACTTGAATGTACATGGACACTCGCATGTGTTTTTGTTTTGTTTTGTTTTCTTGTTTTGCAGCTACTTTAGCATGGTTCCTTTAGCCCTAATCAAAACTGTCACAGATGTGGAACATCTGCATTTTCTGTTGTCTTCGTCGCCGGGTATCTTGGTTTTTTTTTCCCCTCTACCTTGTGTCACCTGTGAGAAAAGTAACAGTTTATCAGACATGCACACACACACACACACACACACACACACACACACACCTCAGACATACTCTCCCTCCAGCAACACTCTCTCTCTCTCTCTCTCTCTCTCTCTCTCTCTCCATCTCCTCCCTCATCGTTCTCCCTTTGGGGATCCACAGAGCCTCGTCACCTTTCCTCTGGGAGGTTTCTTTCATTTTCTCTCATTTGAAGAGATGTTTTTAATCCTGCTAAGCGTGTGTGTGTCTAAGTATGTGTGTCTTACACTGCCTCATATGTAAATGTGAGCATCTTAAACGTGGCCTCCTGCTAACACTCAACAAAGCTAAAGCTCTGAAATAAAACACTCACACACACACACACACACACACACACACACACGCATTTCCAGGCTCTATCAGTGGAATGTCAAGAACACACACAGCCCGACAAGCTACAATGGAGTTTAAACCCAGGAACAAAGACCTGGCAACATGGCAGCTTTTATTCTACTGAAATGCTGCTTTGTTTTCAGACGTACAGATTAGCACCTTTTGCTACGTCCTCGCGCGTAATTTACGCACATGCACGCAAATATCTTTCAGTGATTCTATGCTTTTTATGTTTCACCGTCTGGGATCTCTCACACACACACACACACACACACACACACACACACTAAACCTAATCTCAGTTTCACAGCAAGAAAGTTTTTTAGACATTCTTCTTTAAATTCTTCTTTCTATATTTTTTAAGATATCAAACTTTTGTTTGGAATTTGAAAAACCCCGAACACGAATGCAGCTTATCGATCGGCATCCATAAACTTTCCCCTGATCTCTGCATTGAATCTGGATAAGCGAAGATCACAGTGCTTCGGAAACGGACGCTCTCCTCATACACGCAGATTACAAGCGCTTTACAGTATTCGGTCGCCTCGATCCGGCTCCTCTTCAAAGAAATGCTACGCTTTTGAAAGAGTTCGAACCTCCGCTAGCTCTACCGGAGGCGCCCTACAGAAGCCGGAGGCTACAAATGCTAGCTGTCGTCCCCGTGTCTGTCCCTCCCTCCCAGCTCTGATTGTCCTCCTGTCCTTTACAGAGAGAACACAGACTGAGCAGGCAGCTTTGAGCCAACGTGGAAGCCGGTTTCCAGCGGAGCGTCCTCGCAGCGGGCACAAAAAGAGAGAAAGCGAGCGGCTGGCATTTCGAGCCGAGCCGAGCCGTCTGGCGCGTAGAGATACTGAGAGTAAATGCCACTCGCGCAGGTAGAGAGTGAAAAAGGAACAGATTGCAGATGATGGATCTCTCGTCTCTCTCTTCTCTCTTTCTCTTTCAACACCATTCTTTATTTCATTTTTTTTTTTTCTTCAATTGAGAGTGGTGTGTAGAAGCAAGCTTAGCGAATGCAAATTATCTTATCAGTATTTGCAAAGCATTTAAGCCAGGCTGTATCAGACATTTTTTTTGGCACGCAGCCAGATATATGCATGTAAAATAGATATGAAAGCAATACTCAACATCATGCTTCCACCACCGTGCTTCTTCTAGGTGATGATACAGTGGAACCCCGGCATACGAATCTAATTCGTTCTTAAGGTGAAAATTTGTGTTGCGAAACGATTCGTCCCATAAGAAATGAAGTAAATGCTGATAATCCACCCATAAATATAACCAGTATGACCAATATGAAGCGTATGTTGGCTGCTTACAAAGAACTGACCCAAGCCAAGCATTCCATGTCCTCACAGGAAGTCGTGCCACCAAGCTTTTGCTAAAAATAGAACAGACCACCCACTCTACAATATCTGTCACCAATAAAACGCCCGGAAGCTATTGAACGAATGCCGAAGGCAACGTTGGTATCGTGAGGTTGACCCTTTCCAAACAGCTTTCACTGACTGAAAAACAATTCGTAAACTGGCTTCACTTGGCTTTCCACTGACGCTAAGAAGTTCTGAACGGCTCCTGGACGTACGTGCAACTTAGCTAGCGTTCGAATCGGTTTGTTCATATGCCAAAAATGCTTCATATGCCAATGCAGGTGAATTCTTAAGGTGAAAATTTGTAACAGAGGGCATTCATATGCCGAGGTTCCACTGTATTTCTCGGATCTCCAACGCACCATTCGACAAACTTCCAGCGGGATTTTATACAGTTCACGGCTCTTCCATAGATCCCAGATCTCTATGGTGTCCAGATTGCGAATTTCTCCTGTGACCAGCTTCTCCACTTCCAAATGCTTGCTTCTCTGATTAATCCCCTCTTTTCCCTCCGTCACTCATTTTTGACACATGGCTTCCTCTAGCCAGCATTGCAGTTGTGCCACATTCTTTCCACTTGTCAATAACAGATTTAATGGGATGTTTAAAGATTTATAACAACCTCTGACTGATACTTTTCCAGAATTTCGTCCCGGATTTGTTTCGATAGCTCTTCGGTCAACATGATGACATTTGGTATGTTCTCTAGACAATTCTGAGGTCTTCCAGGAGCAGACGCATTTATAGAGAGATCATAAGGCACTTTAATTATATACGGGTCAACTGAATACGTGACTTCTGATGGTAGCTGGTACTAATTGAAGAGTTTCACAGAAACACGGGGGTGAATACTTATGAGATCCCAAATTCGACACGCTGTATTTGTAAACTATATAGAGTTTCTCTCCTGTTTCAGTGTTATGGACTATTTTGTTCAGATTCATGAGAAATAATCCCGGTTGTCACATTACAATAAGTGGGAAAAATCCAAATACTTTTGCAAGACACTACTACTCACATACTTTATATATGCAGTATTCAAACCTACACATGTACGCACTACATTACACCAACACAATATCAGGCTTAAAAACACACACACTATTACACACACTGAACCGATCTAAGTTCTGTGCTTTGCAATCCTTACGTAGGTGACCCTACACCGCCATCTTTACCAGAAATCGACACCAAATCAACATCGACACAAAATCCAACCCACTTCAACAACATTTCTAAGCTCTAACCTTGTTTTTTATTTTTAAATGGAAACCCTGGAAGGAGCCAATCAGATCTCTGGCGCTGTGGTGTTATTGTTCCTGACACGGTCGTACATGCTGAACTACACCGCTCGGCTCGACTGGAAAACCGGCCTGTGATGATAAATAACTTAAGACATCAATTCATCATTCTACTATAATCATCATGGGCAGCTTCGAACAAACAGACCCGATCGATCAGGAGAGTCCAGTGGGCATGCTGGGTCCAGAAAAGAAAGAAGAAGTAAAAGAAGAAGAGTAGAACCCAAGGCTGTAACTGGGTTGTGATAATGTATATGTACAAACTTTACACAACCGTTCAGTCATTCCAGGGGTCAAGGTGTGACGGTCATCAAGAGCCATATTCTGGCTTTCAATTTTTTTTAAACTAAGCCCCGCCCCTAAAAGCTACCCTAACCCTTACTCTAACCCTGATTTAAAAACTAACCCCACCTTTAACTCTGACCAAAACCAAGCCCAGTCCCTAACCCTATTATTAACAAATTACAGTATTAAATGTTGGCTAGCATTCTCCTGAAATTCTAGAAATATTTATAGAAAAATGTATGGAAAGATCTAGAAAGAATAAAGACAATCTAGAACCATAACCTCCATCTCTTCAGACACCTTTAATCAAAATCTTACTCCACTGGACACCTTAATGCCCATGCTCCCAAACTAGGGGTCACACAACACCGGTAAGCATGAAGTAATATTGCTTTAGATTTTCATCATTTACATAACACCTATAAATGTTTCTGATACAATAAAAATGTTGGACTGTTACAGGAGACCTATAGAGATATATCTGGAATTTAAATAAAGGAAATAAATGCAGAATGGTCGAGGTTTGGAGTCGGAAAATTCATAATGTCCGTCTGGGGTTATGAAGGGTTTTAAATTATGAAGCAAATTTACATTTACAGGATTTGTCACACATTTTTATCTCATTTTATACAACTGAGTAATTCAGGGTTAAGGGCCTTGCTCAGGGGCCCAGCAGTGGCAGCTTGGTGGATCTAGGATTTGAGCTCACAACCTTCTGATCAGTAGTCCAACATCTTAACCACTAAGCTACAAAATGCCCTAAATTATTTTTATGTTAAATTAATTACTTAAGATATAACATAAAATAAAATAAAATAAAATAAAATAAAATAAAATAAAATAAAATAAAATAAAATATTAAAATAAAAAAATAAAAATTAATTTCTAGCAATTCATATGACAATTTGTTAAAAAATAAAAACAGTAAAAAATAAAAACAATAAAAAAAACACCTTTATTAATAAGATTCTGTAGCTAAAATAAAAATCTAGCAAATCATATGACATAATCTGTAAAAAAAATAACTAAAAAAAATTAAAAATGCCTTAATTCTATAATTAAAATAAATTTCTAGCAAGTCATACAACACAATTTGTTTCAAAAATAAAAAAAATAATTAAAAATTTAAAAAATAAAAAAACACCTTAATAAATAAATGTAAAATTCTATAAATGTAAAATTCTAATAAAGTTTAGCAATTTATAAGACACAATTTGTTAAAAAAAATAAAATAAAATAAAGTAAAAAAAACACTATAAATGTCTATAATTTGAAAGTAAATTGTTATAAAAGTTATAATGAATAATAAGGATGTATATCCATATATCTGTAATTTAATCCTTATTCACTGAATTCAATATTAATACGTATTTATATTTAATTAAATTTTCTTTCTTCTTCAACAGGAAGTGAACGCATGCATGAGTACAGCGACGTGTCACAAAAAATGTCTCAAAATAAATAAATAAATAAACAGTGCAGAAAGACGTAAAGTTTAAAGCTATGAAGATTAAGTTGTGCCTCTGAGAACAATAAGAACTCGTATAAGATCGGTCTTGTGTAGTAGACTGAATTATAAAGGGGTGTATTTAACACACACACACACACACACACACACACCTCATTATGGATGTCCTCTATGTGCTGGAGGGTGGAGAGGAGAAGCGAGCGCAGACTCTTCGCACCAGTCTCGGGATCTGTATGTAAGTTCTCCAGAGCTTCAGAGCAGCGTTTCTGGATGTACTCCAAGGTTCCTGTTATGCACTGCATGGAGAAGAAATTTTTAACAAACATCGATCCGTCACCCCTTCCGTTTATGCGTCTGTCTAATCGCTTTGGAATAAAGCTACAGGATTAGCATTAAAATGAATCACAGACGTTTTCTACAGCTTTCGGTTTCAAGATTTTCCTTTCAGACTCATGTTTCATTAACGTTAGGGCCGTCATACAGAGTGTCCATGGATGGGTTTTGTGAGCTGTTGCCAGGCTAAAAAAAATACATTGAGCCAGCTTGCGTATTAGTGTCAGGGCAAATCAGTCAACATCAGAAGTATTGGCACCCTTTAAGAAAATGGGAAAAAATATTGGGAAAAAAAAACTTTTCAGTAAGAATGTTTTCTTTCCAAAACATATGAAGCAAAATGAATGAAAGTATCTCAGAAGGGGAATATTTAAAAACGCAAACCAATTTTATTTTTCTCCAGAACCTCTGTTGTTGCTTTTGACTTAATATGAGGCTACTTGCATATATATATATATATATATATATATATATATATATATATATATATATATATATATATATATATATATATAAATAAATTTTAAAAATACATACAAAATATTACTCATCATGATTCCAGTTGGACATAATTTTTTTTCATGCAAATATTATGTAAATAATTAAATAAACAAACAAATAAATAAAATAAATAAATAAATACAATGCATACAAAATATTACTCACCATGATTCCAGTTGGACATTAAAAAAATTAAAATGTAAAAATTGAATGAATAAATAAATAAGTGAGAATAATAAAAAATTAAAAAATTGCAACAATAGTGAAAAATAAAATAAATAAATAAACAAACAAACAACAAAATTCTTGCTCATAATATTTAAAATAAATGCAAATGCATTTATTTAACTATCTGTATGTCTATGCACCTGTCTATGACTCTGTCTGTCGGTCTGTCTGTCTGTTTAACTGCTCATATTGTATGTTAAAAATTATACAATAATAATATACAATAAAACTATATAAACTACCTGTAACGCCTCGTCAGGCCGAGGAGTGTTAGAGTCCATGTGCAGATATAGTAAAGGACGGTAGGCAGAAATCGTGGTCAAGATAACGTAAGCAAAGGGTCAAATACCAGAAAGCTATCGCTCAGAAAACTAATCCAAAACACAAATCCAAAACTCGAAGTCAAGAGATAAACTGGCAAGGTCATACACGAGGTAACTAGACAATAACAGAATAAAGGCTTGGCAAGTGACACAAACGGAAACAATGCTTCGCAATGAGGCTGAGGTGGCGCGCTGCTTAAATAAGCCTCAGTACCGGAAGTGGCCAGAGATAGTTAATATTCGGGTGAGGGCTCCCTCTGGTGTTCCGGCCCAGACTGTTGTGTGACACTACCCTTATAAAAACCCTTACTATATTTTATCTATGGTGACGGCTATGGTGTTATAAAAGTGTTCTTTCGGTTAAATCCTAACTAAGGACAGGCAGGTATTTGTTCAGGTGTGTCTGACCTGTGCGACTCTGTGTGTGGAGCTGAATCTGGCCGTGTCTCCCGCCAGTACGCAATGCTGGTGTGTCCTGTTCAGATCATCTACACACACACACAAACACACACACACACAAACACACACACAAACACAGGTATTGGTACTCTCAGGGTTTTTTTTAACTCAACAATATTAACCATTAAAGCTCAAAAACACATCTTTAATTGAATAAAAGAAGAAAAAGCCTGAGTGGCAAACATCAGAAAGTAAAATATGGCTCATAAAGTGATAAAAAGATTCCCTCTGCATGCTTGGGTGAGCACTATGGAAGTATGGGAAAAAAAGAAAAGCAAAAAAAAAACAGAGCGTGTGTTTTTCCTTCCTGGCCGCTTATTCCTCCCTCTAGTATTACATCCTTTTAAGGACGCTTTATATCCAATAATGTGGGATCACTCTCGACCCGGGCCCTCTCACGCGCTTTGAATGAATCATGAGGCGAAACAAATTCCCGTAATAAATATCTATCATTATTCTCTTGTCATCAGGCTTGCCTCCTGTCTGTGCGAGGAAGCAGGCTTTTAAATCTATTGGGTCAAAGCGTCTGTCCACTCCCAGGAGCATTCCAAACTGGAAATCTTATTACAGGCTGAGGCTCGCTGCTCACCCCACCGCATTGTTCCTTCTTTAACCAGCCTCTAAATTCCATTTGGTGCAAATACAAGTGATTCAATTTGCACTCAGCAGCTCGGGCATTAGCCGACCGAGGAGCCGGGCTGCGACAAAATACTGTTTCGGGAAATTAAAGACAAAAAAACGTCAGCACCGTCTTGTGCTTCCTTGACAGCCGTAAATCTCGACTCCGGGATCAGAGGAATGGATTTGTTTTGTTTTTTTTCTACATCATCTAGAGCGAGGTCGTGTTCGAAAATCTCCGTGTTAAGACGCCATTTTGAAATCGTAGCGGTCAGTGTAATTAATAACCCCTCTAGACCCCCCACCCCACCCCAACCCTGGGACCCCGTAGCGGTTCACGTCCACGTCGTTTGTCCATGAGACAGGTTAACAAACTCATAAATCAGAAATCAGGTCATCATTTAGTCTCCGTCTTTCTTCCCAGAGTCACTGTAAAAGGAAAAAGAAGACTCCAGGTTCTAAAGACATGACCATGTCTAAGGAGAGACAATAAAATGTGTGTGTGTGTGTCTGTGTGTGTCTGTGTGTGTGTGTGAGACAGAGAGAGAGAGAGAGAGAGAGTGGGTGTACAAAAGAGAGAAGAAAAAAATATTAGCCAACTGTGATTAGTCATGCTCGTACACAGCAAATGACAGACATAAAAAGTGTCCTTATTGAGGTCATCAGGTACCTCCGAGGACTATAAAGTGTGTGTGTGGGGGGTGTGTGTGTGTGTGTGTGTGGCTGAGTGTACAGCATGAGTTTAAAGTGAGGGCATCTGCTGGAACCATCAGGGCTCTCTCTCTCTCTCTCTCTCTCTCTCTCTGTGTCTCTCTCTCTCTCCCTTACACACAAACACACACACACTCTCTTCTCTCTCTACCTTACACACAAACTTTCTCTCTTCTTGTCTCTCTCTTTCTCTCTTTCACAAACACACACTCTCTCCCTTATAATCTCTCTCTCTCTCAGTCTTTGTCTACCACTCTCTCTCTTTGTTGCTCCCTCACACTCTCTCTCTCTTTCTCTCACTTCAATGAGACACACATCTTTCACACACAATCTTTCTCTTTCTGTGTCTCTTTCACTATCACACACACTCTTTCTCTCTTCTTTTGTGTGTGTATCTCTCTTACCCTTCTCTCTCTCTCTCTCTCTCTTTCTACAAATGCATGTTATGTATTAAACTCAAAAGATGTATGTGTGTGTGTGTGTGTGTGTACCTGTCATGTAATAGCAGTCTCCGGATTGCAGTGGCAGAGCTAACCCTGGCGTGTGGATGTCCCAGGCCACCTTCAACCCCACACGCCAGCACACCTTCTCTTTGGCTCCTTCCTCTTTACTCGTCCCCTCGTCCCCTGCTTCCTCCTCTTCTTCTCGGCTCCCTCCTTCTTCGTCCCCTTTGTCTCCTTCATTTGATGTCTGTCCTTCTTTTTCCTCAGCCGGCTTTACTGCTGTCAAAACACACATACACATTCGGCGTAGAAAGCATTAAACTCAGTGATGCAATGAAAGGAAACCAAATTCAATTCAAAACCAAAAACCTGCTGGATGACATCAGTCATCGTAATAGTGTAATAAAACACCTGACCATCGCGCCCGCGTGTGCTTCTTCCCCAAACTGTTCCTACAAAGCTGGACGCACACACACCAGTAAATGTCTTTGCATGATGTAGTCTTACAATTTCCCTTCCAGCATGATGATGCACCTGTGCACAAAGCACACGGCTCCATGCTGCGTTAAGACTGAAGTGTCCAGCACTCTGACTCAACTCCACTAAACACCTTAGGGATGAACTGGAACACTGACCACACCCCAGACCTCCTCACCCAACAACATTAACATTCTCTTGTGGCTCAATGAACAAATCCACACAGTAGAGTCGAGGTAGCAGTAGGTAAAAAGTAACTATACTGTAGCAGTAGTAATAACAGTAAGAGAGTAGTAATAACATAGCAACAGTAATGTAGTAATACTAATAGTAATAGTGGCAGTAGCGGTAGTAGTAGTAATAACATAGTAATAATACTTTTGAAGTAGTAATAGCAGTAGTGGCAATAGTAGAACAAGTAGTAATACTAATAGTAATAGTGGCAGTAGTAGTAGTAATAACACTAACAGTACTGTAATAGTTGTAATATCATAGTAACCATTATGGAGTAATACTACTATTAATAGTGACAATACAAGTAGTAGTAGTAGTAGAAATAGTATTAGTAGTAATAACATAGTAACAGTACTGTAATGGTTGTAATATAGTAACCGTTATGTAGTAATACTAACAGTAATAGTGGCAGTAGTAGTAGTAATAACACTAACAGTACTGTAATAGTTGTAATATAGTAACCATTATGGAGTAATACTACTATTAATAGTGACAATAGAAGTAGTAGTAGTAGTAGCAGTAGTAGTAGTAGAAATAGTAGTAGTAGTAATAACAGTAACAGTACTGTAATGGTTGTAATATCATTGTAACCATTATGTAGTAATACTAATAGTAATAGTGGCAGTAGAAGTAGTAGTAGTAGTAGTAGTAGTAGTAATAACATAATAATAATACTTTAGAAGTGGTACTAGTAGTAGAAGTAGTAATAGTAGTAGTAGTAATAACATAGTAACAGTACTGCAGTAATTTAGTAATACTAATAGTGGCAGTAGAAGTAGTAGTAGTTGAAATCGTAGTAGTAGTAATAACAGTAAAAGTACTATAATAGTTGTAATATAGTAACAGTTATGTAGTAATACTACTAATAGTGGCAATAGAAGTAGTAGTATTAGTATTAGTAGTAGTAGTAGTAGTGGTAGTAATAATAATAATACTTTATAAGTGGTAACAGAAGTAGAAGAAGTAGTAATAATAGTAGTAATAAAATAGTAACAGTACTGCAGTAATTTAGTAATACTAATAGTAATAGTGGAAGTAGAAGTAGTAGTAGTAGAAATAGTAATAGTAGTAGTAGTAATAACATAGTAATAGTACTTTAGAAGTAGTAACATGAGTAGTGGCAATAGTAGAACAAGTAATAGTACTAGTAGCAGTAATAACAGTAATAGTACTTTCAAAGTAGTAATAGCAGTAGTGGCAGTAGTAGAAGTAGTAATAGTAGTATTAGTAGTGGCAGCAGTAACAGTACTGTAGTAGTTGTAATAACATAGTAATAGTAGTAATTTAGCAATACTAATAGTAATAGTGGAAGTAGAAGTAGTAATAGCAGTAGTGGCAGTAGTAGAAAGAGTAATAGTAGTATTAGTAGCAGTAATAACATAGGAACAGTACTGTAGTAGTTGTAATAACAGTAACAGTACTGTAGTAGTTGTAATAACGGTAACAGTACTGTAGTAGTTGTAATAACAGTAACAGTACTGTAGTAGTTGTAATAACATAGGAACAGTACTGTAGTAGTTGTAATAACAGTAACAGTACTGTAGTAGTTGTAATAACAGTAACAGTACTGTAGTAGTTGTAATAACAGTAACAGTACTGTAGTAGTTGTAATAACAGTAACAGTACTGTAGTAGTTGTAATAACATAGGAACAGTACTGTAGTAGTTGTAATAACAGTAACAGTACTGTAGTAGTTGTAATAACAGTAACAGTACTGTAGTAGTTGTAATAACAGTAACAGTACTGTAGTAGTTGTAATAACAGTAACAGTACTGTAGTAGTTGTAATAACGGTAACAGTACTGTAGTAGTTGTAATAACAGTAACAGTACTGTAGTAGTTGTAATAACAGTAACAGTACTGTAGTAGTTGTAATAACAGTAACAGTACTGTAGTAGTTGTAATAACAGTAACAGTACTGTAGTAGTTGTAATAACATAGGAACAGTACTGTAGTAGTTGTAATAACAGTAACAGTACTGTAGTAGTTGTAATAACAGTAACAGTACTGTAGTAGTTGTAATAACAGTAACAGTACTGTAGTAGTTGTAATAACAGTAACAGTACTGTAGTAGTTGTAATAACAGTAACAGTACTGTAGTAGTTGTAATAACGGTAACAGTACTGTAGTAGTTGTAATAACAGTAACAGTACTGTAGTAGTTGTAATAACATAGGAACAGTACTGTAGTAGTTGTAATAACAGTAACAGTACTGTAGTAGTTGTAATAACAGTAACAGTACTGTAGTAGTTGTAATAACAGTAACAGTACTGTAGTAGTTGTAATAACAGTAACAGTACTGTAGTAGTTGTAATAACAGTAACAGTACTGTAGTAGTTGTAATAACGGTAACAGTACTGTAGTAGTTGTAATAACAGTAACAGTACTGTAGTAGTTGTAATAACATAGGAACAGTACTGTAGTAGTTGTAATAACAGTAACAGTACTGTAGTAGTTGTAATAACAGTAACAGTACTGTAGTAGTTGTAATAACGGTAACAGTACTGTAGTAGTTGTAATAACGGTAACAGTACTGTAGTAGTTGTAATAACATAGGAACAGTACTGTAGTAGTTGTAATAACAGTAACAGTACTGTAGTAGTTGTAATAACATAGGAACAGTACTGTAGTAGTTGTAATAACAGTAACAGTACTGTAGTAGTTGTAATAACAGTAACAGTACTGTAGTAGTTGTAATAACGGTAACAGTACTGTAGTAGTTGTAATAACGGTAACAGTACTGTAGTAGTTGTAATAACATAGGAACAGTACTGTAGTAGTTGTAATAACAGTAACAGTACTGTAGTAGTTGTAATAACAGTAACAGTACTGTAGTAGTTGTAATAACGGTAACAGTACTGTAGTAGTTGTAATAACGGTAACAGTACTGTAGTAGTTGTAATAACATAGGAACAGTACTGTAGTAGTTGTAATAACAGTAACAGTACTGTAGTAGTTGTAATAACGGTAACAGTACTGTAGTAGTTGTAATAACGGTAACAGTACTGTAGTAGTTGTAATAACATAGGAACAGTACTGTAGTAGTTGTAATAACGGTAACAGTACTGTAGTAGTTGTAATAACATAGGAACAGTACTGTAGTAGTTGTAATAACGGTAACAGTACTATAGTAGTTGTAATAACATAGGAACAGTACTGTAGTAATACTAATAGTAATAGTGGCAATAGAAGTAGCAGTAGTGGTAGAAGCAGTAATAACATTGTAATAGTAGTAATAGCAGTAGTGGCAGTAGTAGAAGTAGTAATAGTACTAGTAGTAGTGGTAATAACATAGTACTAGTAGTAGTAGTAGTAGTAGAAGTAGCAGTAATATAGTAATAGTACCTTAGAAGTAGTAATAGTAGTACTCGTAACAGTAAAAACATAGTAACAGTACTGTAGTAAGTAGTAGTAACAGTAGTATTAGCAGAAGTACCAGTAATAGCATAGTAAAATTAGTAGTACTATAGTAATAATGGCAGTAGTAGCATTTAAAATAATGGTTACCAATAATAATATAGTAATAGTACAGTAGTAGTAGTAAAAGTAATAGCGATAATAATAGTAGCAGTGGTTGAAGTAATAGCATAGTAACTGTATTGTAGTAGTAATGATAGTAAAAGGAGTAGTAGTGACGGTAGGAGTAGGATTAGTTGTAATAACATAGTAACAGTACTGTAGTAGTAGTTATATTGGTCGTAATAACATAGTAACAGTACTGTAGTAGTAGTTATATTGGTCGTAATAACATAGTAACAGTACTGTAATAGTAATAACAGAAAATAGATAGTAAAAAAAAAGAAAGTAGTAATACCAGTAGTAGTGGTATCAGTAGGAATATAGTAACAGAACTGTAGTAGCAGTGATAGTAAGAGTTGTAGTAATATCAGCAGTAATAGTAAAATCATGCATAAAATCAAAGTATAGCAATTACAACGGCCATTTATGTTATTACTGGTAACGACTCCTAGGACTACAACAACTGCCATTATTATTAGTAGTACTATCAGTACTATAGTACTACTGCAGTACTGTTACTATGTTATTACGACTAATATAACTACTACTGCAGTACTGTTACTATATTACGACTAATATAACTACTACTGCAGTAGTTACTATGTTATTACGACTAATATAACTACTACTGCAATACTGTTATTACGACTAAAATAACTACTACTGCAATACTGTTACTATGTTATTACGACTAATATAACTACTACTACAATACTGTTACTATGCTATAACTACTAATACAACTACTACTACAGTATTGTTACTATGTTATTACGACTAATATAACTACTACTGCAGTACTGTTACTATGTTATTACGACTAATATAACTACTACTACAATACTGTTACTATGTTATTACGACTAATATAACTACTACTACAATACTGTTACTATGCTATAACTACTAATACAACTACTACTACAGTATTGTTACTATGTTATTACGACTAATATAACTACTACTGCAGTACTGTTACTATGTTATTACGACTAATATAACTACTACTACAATACTGTTACTATGCTATAACTACTAATACAACTACTACTACAGTATTGTTACTATGTTATTACGACTAATATAACTACTACTGCAGTACTGTTACTATGTTATTACGACTAATATAACTACTACTGCAGTACTGTTACTATGTTATTACGACTAATATAACTACTACTACAATACTGTTACTATGCTATAACTACTAATACAACTACTACTACAGTATTGTTACTATGTTATTACGACTAATATAACTACTACTGCAGTACTGTTACTATGTTATTACGACTAATATAACTACTACTGCAGTACTGTTACTATGTTATTATGACTAATATAACTACTACTACAGTATTACTGTTATTACGACTAATATAACTACTACTACAAAACTGTTACTATGACTAATATAACTACTACTACAGTATTGTTACTATGTTATTACGACTAATATAACTACTACCGCAATACTGTTACTATGTTATTATGACTAGAATAACTACTACTACAAAACTATTACTGTTATTATGACTAATATAACTACTACTACAGTATTACTGTTATTACGACTAATATAACTACTACTACAAAACTGTTACTATGACTAATATAACTACTACTACAGTATTACTGTTATTACGACTAATATAACTACTACTACAAAACTGTTACTATGACTAATATAACTACTACTACAGTATTGTTACTATGTTATTACGACTAATATAACTACTACTACAAAACTGTTACTGTTATTATGACTAATATAACTACTACAGTATTATTACTGTTATTACGACTAATATAACTACTACTACAAAACTGTTAGTTATTACGACTAATATAACTACTACTACAGTATTATTACTGTTATGACTAATATAACTACTACTACAAAACTGTTAGTTATTATGACTAATATAACTACTACCACATGATTGTTACTGTTATTACGACTAATATAACTACTATTACAGTATTGTTACTATGTTATTACGACTAATATAACTACTACCACATGATTGTTACTGTTATTACAACTAATATAACTACTATTACAGTATTGTTACTATGTTATTACGACTAATATAACTACTACCACATGATTGTTACTGTTATTACAACTAATATAACTACTATTACAGTATTATTACTGTTATTATGACTAATATAACTACTACTACAAAACTGTTACTATGTTATTATGACTAATATAACTACTACCACATGATTGTTACTATGTTATTACGACTAATATAACTACTATTACAGTATTGTTACTGTTATTACGACTAATAACTACTACCACATGATTGTTACTGTTATTACGACTAATATAACTACTATTACAGTATTGTTACTATGTTATTACGACTAATAACTACTACCACATGATTGTTACTGTTATTACGACTAATATAACTACTATTACAGTATTGTTACTATGTTATTACGACTAATATAACTACTACCACATGATTCTTACTGTTATTACGACTAATATAACTATTACAGTATTGTTACTATGTTATTACGACTAATATAACTACTACCACATGATTGTTACTATGTTATTACGACTAATATAACTACTACTACAGAACTGTTACTATGTTATTATGACTAATATAACTACTACTGCAGTACTGTTACTATGCTATTACTGCTATTTCTGATATTTTCTATTTCTAATACTACTGTACTCCAGATGCAGATCTAAACTCATCTGTATCCTTTTTATCATAAAAAATATGAACACAGGACCATACAGGTCAGCAAGGACCTGACTTGACTTCTGACTGATTCTCCAGCATTGCTATACACAGCTAATGGGTGAGTGGAGGAGTGTTGAGAGGGGGGAAAAGGGCCATTTTCCCCTCTTCTCACCTTCACAAAGAGAGAAAGAGAGAGAGAGAGAGAGAGAGAGAGAGAGAGAGAGAGAACAATAACCAAAGAAGAAATCATAAAGCAGCTGAGTAAAATCAATACTAAATTCCTCTCAGAGGCCAAGCCCAGAGCAGGCCTTTCTCTTTGCTCAGCAGGGATAAATAGTAACTTAATTTCAGCCTCGTGTTCCCTGACACAGCTCTCAAAGGGACGCTCAGCACGGAGAGCATCAGCGCCTGCTCGGGATTCAATCAGAAAAGCACCTCCATCCGACATAAAAAAAAACAAAAAAATCATGTCCCAATTGTTTATTTTAAAGCAACCACATATCAGAGATGGGAGAAGAGATTGGAGAAGTAATCAGACGCTAACAGATACACCAGTTGTTTGGTATTTTGAATGGAAGTCGGTACTTAAAGTCGAGTTGTTAAGCACAGGAACTTTGCTGAGGTATGAAAAATGTGTGTGTGTGGGGGGGGGGGCGCTAGGCCCCATGAAAATGGGTTTTCTAAAAGCTCTGCTCACATCACAGTGCATTACTGCATTACAAACCAGATCGATCCAGGCCCTGGCCCAAAGGGGCATGCACGATGAAACTCCTGCACATGCTAACGCCGGAATCTTGTAAGATCTCATCAAAAAAAAAAAAAAAAAAAAAAGCAGAGACGATTCTCCTGGTAGTGATTGGGTCTGGCCGTCTCTGCAGATCTTCACAACACACACTAAAGCGAGAGCTGCAGCTGGTGTGTGTTCACACAGGAACAGCTTTTGTCATGTGTGAACCGAGAGGTCAATTCGGCCTCACACACACACATACACAGAGGTACTGTGTTTTAAAGCAGACTCCTGCGAGGTCAGAGGTCAAATCGGTGGGTAGGGTACGAGTGAAACCCTCCCTGAAAGCTTAGAGAGGCAGGTGGTTCTCTTTAGGGAAACACGTATGAGAAGGAGTACGTGTCGAGTCAGGGTGTGTGTCTCTAATCGCCACTAAAAATCGCGGTGGGGCATCTGCACACTTGTTAGCTTTGCTTTTGCTCAAAATTGGTTGTCAGGAACAAACGGCGTAATGGAGGAAAGTTGGGTGAGACCAGGTTCCAGAGTGAAATGTCACAATAGGTTCATCTACATTAGAACAACTAGTAGGTGTATATATATATATATATATATATCCTAGCGTTTGTCCCACGCAATGGCAGGGTCTGCATAATTTGGCACAGGTTTTACGCCGGATGCCCTTCCTGTCGGTACCCTCCCATTATTATCCGGGCTTAGGACCGGCACTGACAGTTAACTCCTGGGGTTAAGTTAAGTTGCTGGGGTGCTGCCCTACCCGCGAATCGAACCCGGGCCGCGGCAATGAGTGGGATCCTGCCACTGGACCACCAGAAAGCCAAACATATATATATATATATATATATATATACATATACATATATACATACATATACATATATACATATATCAAATATATATATTATCAAATATATATATATATATATATATATATATATATATATATATATATATATATATATATATATATATATATATATTTTTTTTTTTTTTTTTTTTTTTGATAAATTTCTGATTGTGAAAATGGGTTCTCCATCCTGGATAAGGTTCTTCGATCTTTGGTTCCTTTAAACTTTAAAAACCTCAATTATTTTGTTACATAATTATTTTGTTAATTTTGTTACAGATACAGAGATTAGGTTATGATTGGGGTTAGGTTATGATTTGGACTTCTATGAGTAGTTAATGATCTATACAGAAATCTATCCATCTAGAAGTATGTTATAAAATGTCCAGAGATGTATTTGGTGGACCTTTGGTGGAAATGTACAGAATAGCTCAATCACGAACCCAAAGGGTTCGGTGTTTTTCCATGAATTTCTAGAGACAATCCAGATAACTGTTTTGGGAAGGTGAAATCTTCCAATTCAACTATTTCAGGAATTATTCAAGAACCCATGAAAAGGATTTTAAGAAAGAAGTTTAGTTGTTTATTTTTTAACAATAACAGTATGAATCTTGGGTCAAAATTCATGGTTACCATTCTGATCATGTTCTGGAGAAGTGACTGGTTTGGGGGTTTGTTCCAGATTTTTATTAAGATAATGATGCTCTAAAAACCTTGATATATTTTTTGGAAAAATGTCTTTATCGCTTCAGGACAGTTCCAGAGACTTGGAGTAGAATCTGTTCTAGCAGCTTGTGGTGGTCTAATGTTCAACTAACACACTTCATGTGGTTTTTCCTTCAATTTGACATTCATATTTATTTATTCCATTTCTTTGACGGTGTATATGATAAACTACAAATCTGTTCTGGAAAAGTTATGAGTCACATCATGATGGTTTTTCACACCACCCCGCTGTTACACAGTGTTCTATCACCTCCCTCACCTTCAGTCTTGCTCTCTCCTGG
>NC_080736.1:4970000-4977500 GCF_019097595.1 Hemibagrus wyckioides | reverse complement strand
CTGCTTCTGTGATGTAGAAACAACACACACACACACACACAGCTGGGAGCAGATAGATAGCACAGCACTTGTGTTGGGTTTGAAGAGCTGCGGCCTGTCACGCACATGTCAAATACATCAAGCTGCTCACAAATTCCAGCGAAAAAGCAGGAGACTGAGTAACTTCACTGCACAGATGGGTACTAAAACACACACACACACACACTTTTCCACTTTTAAAGTCCACTTTTAAAGATACAGATCGCGAACCAAAGAATTCCATCCTTTTTTTTGGAAAGTCAAGCAGTATTTGAAATAAAAAATTGTAAAAAGAAATTATGTCCACCTTCATACACTCTTAGGAAAGCCACTGAGAAAACGTCTCATTTAAAGCAGACAGTTGATGGTTCTTCGCTTCTTAATGAGATTTATGTTAAAGGAGAGGAAGTTCCATACCAAGGAGTGCTCCAAGTAACTCTTTAACGAAGCTAAGAACCCCAGAAGAACCCTGCAAGAACATGGTCATTCTTTAATCTCGGGGTTTTTTGTTATCTAAATACTATTACTATTTTTCCCCAGACTTTATATGTTAGTTATTTAGTTTTACTAAGTAATATTCATGTTAATATTCACTAATAAGCCTTCAGACAAAAAGATTAATAAGAATAGTAGAGTGAGACTAGGGCTGGATGATTTGATTAAAAAAAAAAGAAAAATAATATATATATATATATATATATATATATATATATATATATATATATATATATATATATATATATTTATTATAATTGAATTAATTGAATAAATCTATAAAATTAAAAATAATAAAAAAATAAAAATAAAAAAATAAAATCTTTTTATATATATATATATTTAATTATTTATTTTGTTATATTATTTACTATTTTATTAAATTACTTTTCTTTTTGAATTAAAAATAATAAAATGTGATAAAATTGTAATAAGAAAGAAAGAAAGAAAGAAAGAAAGAAAGAAAGAAAGAAAGAAAGAAAGAAAGAAAGAAATATATAAATACTAATTTAAATACATTCTAATAATTTTCAGCTTTTTTAAGTGTTCTCTCTTTTTTAGGTTTATTTAATTTATTAAATAAAAAAATCAGCTGCTTCCAATCCAATCCACTCAGTTTCCAGACTGATATTTATGAATAAAAAGTAGATAGATAGATAGATAGATAGATAGATAGATAGATAGATAGATAGATAGATAGATAGATAGATAGATAGATAGATAGATAGATAGATAGATACTACTAATAATAATAATAACATGATAACTGATGACATCATCATATCAATATTCCATCACTGAGTCCTGTGTTAAATTATAAGGGAGTAATTGTAAGAGCTCAGAGAGATGGGTTTGAGATGGCATGCTGGTGTGTGTGTGGGTGTGTGTGTGATGTAATAGAGCGCTGTGTTTGGACTGCACACTGTTGGAGCTTGTGTGTCACAGCCTGCGAAAGCTCCTGAGGTCATGCCGAATCAAACGGCCTGACGAGCCGCTCGCACTCTGACACGGACACCGTCATCGTCTTCAAACACACTTCCTCCTTGGCACCGGCGCGTGGAATGTGTGGTGCAGGTGTCAGGCGGAACGGAGGATGTGACGGAGGGCAGGAAGAGCGAGGGAACGCTCTCGTTGTGGAAAGGAAAGGATGAGGAGAACACCTGGACAAACACCACGAGAGGACAGAAACGTGTGTACCTCATGCCCAAAACTCATGGGGTGACAGCATCGGACCGGCTCGCGAAAACGCCACACCTAGGTGCCATTACACACGGCTGTACGCTACACACACACACACACACACAAACACGTGTTAAAATGGAAATACAGTGGACGTGCTAACGTCTCTAGGTAACAGCGGGGAAATCAAGGAAGTGGAAGCGGCTGAGCGGCTGACAGTGATGTATCACAGATTTCATCATGGCAAACAGACTAGTCTTTATGAAGCCCTTTATCTATGACATACAACTGTTTTGTTCTTTGGAGCTCTTGAAATTCTAATATTGACATGTAAATGAGTTGAGAGAACACATTTATCTATCCGGGATTGTTTTTCGCAAATGTCGACACGGATTGTGGGATTTTACGATGATTTCTTGTGACGCTTTTTCCTCCAGTTTCCTCCTGAACATGAGTGCGTTAAAAACTGGGATTAAACTTCAGTAGATTTTTTTTTACTGCAATCATAATAATGACTTATTATTTTGTTTTGTAATCATTTGCATATAAATGGATATATAAATATATACATATATAAATAGTTGATGATAGTTAGATATTATATATTATCATTAAAAAGTTAAGATCGTCTTAACTGAGAGAGTGACAGACAGACAGACATACAGAGAGAGAGAGAGAGAGACACAGACAGACAGAGTCAGTCAGGAGCTGAAAGAATCGACTCTGATTGATTCATATGATCTGATTCACTGAAAAGAATCAAAATCTGAAAAGAAAATGATCACTCATCAGCTACTAGCAGAGCTGAAGTCAATGTGTTTATGAGAGTACCGATGTGCATGCGTGCACACACACTCACCCACCCACACACACCCACACACACAAACACCCACCCACACACACTCCATCCAGGTGCTTGGCTGATGAAAAATGGCCGCAGTGTCAAGCTGTTGCCTGAGATAGTTGTTAAGCAGCGAGGGGGCTCAGTGTTCATCATTGTTCTTTTCACTCCGCAGCAGGTCAGAGACAGATAGAGTTATTAATATTCACTCACATTCATCCATCTACTGCAGCAACACACACACACATACACACACACACACACACACACACACATCCATCTATTTCTGGCACAAAGAAAACAATGTTACTCTGGCATAAATATTAATATTAATGTCCAGCACTTTATACACACACACACACAGCGGGAGGGCTCTTTCAAGTACAGTATATTTATCAAACTACACTCAACCTAACACACACACACACACACAGACCATCTGTGTTAAGCTTCAGACTTCAGATACACAAATACACCCAAAAACGTGTGAAAATCTGTCCTACACACACCGACACTTACCACTCAGTGCAGATGAGTGTGTGTGAGTGTGTGTGTGTGTGTGTGTGTGTGTGTGTGGGTAGTGTTGACATGCATTTCACACTCATCTCCACCTAAAAGCAGAAAAAGATGTTTCTGCAACTTCTCACAACACAGAAAGAAGCAGAGGTCGAAGGTCACCAGCACTGCTGAGGTCACACGGTGACACAGGCGATAAAACACACACACGCTTTGTTTCAGTTAGCCGTGTTCTTACCCATGGGAAGGGGTGTGTGTGTGTGTGTGTGTGTGTGTTTGTAAAACGATTCCTAAAAACAATTCCTAAAAATGATTCCTAAAAACAATTCCTAAAAACGATTCCTAAAAACAAATCATTAAAATGATACCTAAAAATGATTCTAAAAATGATTCCTAAAAACGATTCCTTAAAAGGATTCCTAAATACATATCATTAAAATGATGCCTAAAAATAATTCCTAAAAATGATTCCTTAAAATGATTTAAAAAATGATTCTAAAAATGATTCCTAAAATTAATCCAAAAAACAGTTCCTAAAAATGATTCCTAAAAACAAATCATTAAAATGATACCTAAAAATGATTCTAAAAATGATTCCTAAAAATGATTCTAAAAATGATTCCTAAAAACGATTCCTTAAAAGGATTCCTAAATACATATCATTAAAATGATTCCTAAAAATAATTCCTAAAAATGATTCCTTAAAATGATTTAAAAAATGATTTTAAAAATGATTCCTAAAAACGATTCCTAAAATTAATCCAAAAAACAATTCCTTAAAATGATTTGTTTAAATGATTCCTAAAAATGATTCCAAGAACGATTCACAAAAATTATTCCTTAAAAAATTCCTTTAAATGATTTGTAAAAAATGATTCTAAAAATTATTCCTGAAAATTATTCCATAATATGATTCCTAAAAACGATCCTTAAAACAATTCCTAAAAACGATTCATAATACCAAACGATAATGAGAGTTAACATTATTTGAGTAATAAGAATGTTAAGAATTATGACTGAGAAGTTCATTAGTGTGAAGATAAAGTGATCCTCATAAACATATCAGGCTCCTGAAGGAGACACGCAGTGTAACCTGAGCCTCTTTCCAGAAATAAGAAGGTGTTTTATATATAAGGAGCCATTAGATTGTTTAGAATCGATTTCCCGCACGCTGAGATCCAAACCCAGCAGGAGTAGTTAGGAAAAAGACGAGTGATGGACAGAAAGAGAGAGCGAGCGATGGACACTGGAGGAGTGTGACTTGACTGAAGGAGTGTGACGGACTGTGTGATTAACACTTAAGGAAAGTGAAGCTGTCCTGCACAGTCCTGAGCAGCGGTCAAGAAGAAGTCTCAGTCTTTTCCCACATCTCCTTCTCCAGACCATCAGTCCTTCTTCCGTCAATCCGTCCATCCATCCATCCATCCATCCATTCTCTTTCTCTTTCTCCTCCAACAAAATCAATATCCTGCTGCAAAGTGCTCTCAGCCCAGGGGAGTCTCCTGGCCAGGGTGGGTCATCCTCTAGGGCCTTTTAGAGGTAAAGAGTCAAGGACAGAGTCCAGCCTGAGGCCCACTACACTACACACACACACACACACGCTCTATACTCTCTCTTACACACACACACAGACACACACACTCTTGCCCTCATTCACAGGGAAGATCAATAAGCTGCTGAGGCGCTAAATTTTGCCTTGCGGGACCGTCACGCTCGTTAGGCTCAGGCCAGAATCGCAGCTCAGTCTCATCACATCTCATACACCTGCGCCATAGCAACAAGAAAAAATATCACTCTTCATCCTCCGGCATCGGAGATCATGATTATGTAACTTTATAGATGTGTAACACAACAACAATAAGAAATTATATATATATATATAATAATATAATATAATATAATAGTATATTTATATATAATATAAATATTTATATATAATAATTATATATATAGATAATAATATAATATAATTTTATATATATATTTATTTATATATATATATATATATTTATATATATATATATATATATATATATAAAATAATATAATTATTTTTTTAGGTAAAAGATATATAATAAATGGTAATAAAAAGGTATTATTAATATTAATATTATTATTATTATTATTATTGAAAGGGTTAATGCTGTTTCTTTTAAAATAGTTTTTTTTCTACATCTTTTTCTACTTTTTCTACATTTTCTGAGTCATAAGATGAAAACTAGATCTTCCTGTGCACCAACCCTGAGTAAATGTTCATACTATAACATTAGTACTGTAATATTATTATTAATAATAATAATAATAATAGTAATAATAATGCTTTTGTGGCTTATTAGAGCCTGTGATATTACCAGAAGCAGCGAGACATTATCACGTGACATTAACACAGGTTAACATTAACACAGATACGTAACAAAAAAGGACGCATGTTACTGAAGAGAATTCCTTTAGAGTTCCACTCGGTGTAGCCAGCGCTTCGGGCCATCCTTCCTAATCTGAAACACAGCAGTGGCTACTCCTCTGGACAACGAACAATCCACACCATTTATAAGCTTTCCTACTGGATTCTGGGAAGATCGCTTCGTCTTCAAAACCCGACATATATACGTGACAGACGGAAAGTGGCGTTTTTAATACCCCGCCCCCGCCTTTCTTCATCGTCAGAACGTAATCTTGTTTCTTGATTTGTTTATTCGAACCGAACCGAATGGAAAAGTCGATTAGGGGACGGAATCCTCTTTCTGCAATCGCGGTACCCATTTGAGGAGCGCCATAACAACCAAATTTGGAAATGTAATTATTGGTAGCATATTGACGAGCTCACACTCGAGAACGTGACCTGACGTGATGTGGCAATTCCCGGATAGACGTATAAACATCCGGAAAGGGTTTTAGTGGAGCGTTTACAGGCCGCAGCTTCTCTCCCAAATCGATCGGTGTGAAATTCAACTGATCCGCCCAAGCTTGTTACAATTCCTCTTGCAATTTTCTGACCAATAAGAGTTAACCGAGCAGGGAGGACAGGGGAGGACTGGAAGGACGGGGAGGATAGGGTCATGACCTTTTTTTACTGCTACACCTGGAGCAGCAGGAATGGATTTCTGGATTGAAATGTTACCGAATGTAACAAACCACTAGCGTAAAGTCCAGCGGTCAGACGTGGAGGCAGAGGGAGTGTGTGTGTGTGTGTGTGTGTGAAGAAGGGGGTACAAAAAAACTGAGGAGAGAAAGAATTCCTGATGTCCAGCTGCCACCTAGTGACAGTTCAATAGTGGACAGTGGGACGGTGTTCCATTGATTTAATGCTTTTAAGGAGTCCAAATGAAAAGCGCTCATGGCTTTTGTTGGTTCTCACACTGGACACACCTGCTGCGGTCCGAGTCTGAGTGCGAATGTTCCTGGAGCCGGTCTGGATTCTGAACTTCTGACATCATAGATAGATAGATAGATAGATAGATAGATAGATAGATAGATAGACGGACGGACGGACGGACGGACGGACGGACGGACGGACGGACGGACGGACGGACGGACGGACGGACGGACGGACGGACGGACAGACAGATAGATAGATAGATAGATAGATAGATAGATAGATAGATAGATAGATAGATAGATAGATAGATAGATGACAGACAGACAGACAGACAGATAGATCCATCTATCCAGCCTCTTCCATCCTCCATCTTTGGACTGGAGGAGGAAACCAGAGAACCCTGATGAAACCCCTAAAGTATGGGGAGAACATGCAAACTCCACCCACAGAATGAAGGGGGGAATCGAACCCCCAACCCAAAGTGTGTGTTGACCCCTAAGCCATAAATCAATACATCACATAGTCAAGACTGTAAAGTGTTTTATTCCTCTTATACTACAACAACTTCCCTGTGATTAAGTTTCTAAAAGTATGACTTTTTTATTCAATCTACTTTCAAGTCATTCCCCGAAAAAGTTCTGGCACATTCTTCAACGCTGGCTCGCTCGCTACCTGATCAAACCCGGTGAGACAAAACAGCGCGGGCGTGAAAACACACGTGCGTATTGAGCGGCACGCGTTCGATTATAAAGACACGGCTACGTGTGGCGTCACTCTCCCCTCGCTAACACCCACATGCTCGTTTGTGTACGCTCAGGCATAAATCGTGGCCGGTGGGTACTGTAGGGGTGAGAGAGAGAGAGAGAGATGGGAGTTGAAGGCGAGGGTGAAATAATGCAGGTGTCAGATAGGGTCAGCCCCCCATTACGCTCTCTTCAAAAACTATTCATCTTGCGTGTAGTCAACGGCCTAGAAATAATTACTCAATCTGACCCGTGTAATGCCGCATGACCAGCGGTCAAACCCGGTCAATTTGCAGCACGGCTCGAGCAGAGAGGGTGCAGGGGAGAGTTATAGCCGTGTGGTGACTGAGTGTTATCACGCACCAACACAAGACGTGAGGAAGGACATCACT
>NC_080736.1:4922500-4965000 GCF_019097595.1 Hemibagrus wyckioides | reverse complement strand
ATAAAGCCTGCGTCTATCATAAACAACAGGGAGCTATTTACTCCATTAGACGCCATAAAACAAGTCTATAAAGCAGCCTTGGCCTGTTCCTGGGCTTACTGCTCACAGGTGGATCCTGGCCTGCTCGGGATTACCTAACTGGCACCAACTCCACACTTACGCTCCTGAGTAGCTGGCATCCGCTCACATCACGTTCTCTCATCTCCAGCTAAGAGGGGGTGGGAGGTACGACACAGGGGTATATAAGCACCGCCCCCCCGTCTCCAGCCCGAGGCTCCGACTCGCACGCCAGGTACTTACAGTCGTTTTCATTACCCCTTCCTATTTATAGAAAGGAACTTATGATGTACAAATTAGCTGTTAGCATTTACAGCGCCTTGTGAAAGAGGCCTCCTGTAGCCTGAGCCAGCCAGGGCTTTGGGTCCAGCGATGGGAAGCAGATGTCAGGCAAAAGCCCTGCACTTTCCCTTTACAAGAAAAGGTGAGCCGTTACAGAGGAAAATAAATTCGCAAATAAACAGGCGAGAGTGGGGGGGCAGTGTGTGCCAGAGCAGGTGAAAGAGGAAAAGAGCAGTATGAGAGTATGACTCAAAAGCAGTCTCAAATTCTCCATTCTGATTCCCCAGAAGGCGTTGATTCATGATTTCCTATAACGAATGAACAGGAAGGAGTCTCCAGTGTCAGAGCTTCAGTTTCCTAACACAAGTTTCTCATTACCATGACAAGCTAAGTTTTTATTTATTTATTTGTTTGTTTGTTTTAATTAAAAGAGAGAGACTCTAATGAGGGGACGACGGTTATAAAGAGGTTATAACTTATAATGTTTTATACCGTTTACACATAGCTACAAGGACAGACAAGGGGCAGTATAATTATTTAATGAATTAGAAAATCAATTTGTTGTAGCATAAGAGAAACAATCAGTCTTTCCAGAATTCCTCCTTCCAATAAAGACACATTCACAGAAAGCTGTACCCTCCTATGAATATCACAGAGTTTGGGGGGCGGTGGTAGCTCAAGAGGTAAAGGCTCTGACCAGAAGATCTGGATTCAAGCCCCAGCACTGCCAAGCTGCCACTGTTGGACCCTTGAGCAAGGCCCCCAACCCACCCGGCTCCAGGGGCACTGCATCATAGCTGACCCTGCGCTCTGACCCCAACCCTCCAAAGATGGGATATGTGAAGAAAGCATTTCACTTTGCAGTAATGTATATATGACAAATATAGACAACTTAACTCCCTACAGGAATTACCATGTTTGGAAACTTCAACTCTGCTTCAATTCAGTCTGTAGTTCTAAAGGAGTGGAATTAAAACAAAAGCCAGATAAATGTTGTGGTGAAAGTGAAATATAAGTGATATATTAGAGAAATTGATTATGGTATAAAAGAAGATGAGTCCCACTTACCACACACACACACATACACACACACACACACACAGCAGATAAACCATCCGTGTCTAGAGCATTAGATCAATCCTGTGTGTATTCACCGGTCCTCTGGGACATTCCTGTGCTTACTGAGAGTATTGATTATTGACTATATATTAACACCGATCACAGCCATGCTGACAGATGAACTCTAATCGAACAGGTCAGCGAGGACGGTAACTCACCAAAGCCTGACGCGTTTCATGTAGCACTCTATGTTCATTCATATACACATGTGGACTAAATTGTTGATACCCTTCCATTAAAGAAAGAAAGAAAAAACCCACAAGGGTCACTGAAATAACTTGAAACTGCCAGATTTATTATTTTTATTTTATTTTATTTAAATGTTTCTGTTGAACCACAATTCGAAAGCAATGTCTGATTTTTCTTAGTCAATGTTCAGTTCATTTTTATTTATTATTATTTTTGTCAGTTTCAAGTGATTTCAGTGACCATTCTTTCTTTCTTTAATGGAAGGGTACCAACAATTTTGTTGGTCACTGAAAATAAAAATAAAAAAATCACAAAATTCAGATGCTACTTCTCTGCATTTTCGCTATTTATTTTTACTGTATCTTCCAATATTTCTCTATATTTTTATATTTTATCAGAACCAAAATCAGCTTTATTTCCAAGTACTGTGGGTTTTTGCCATGATGTAAGGGTGCCTATTAGTGTAAAGCAAGTGTAAATAAATAAATGAATAAATCTTCAGTAAATTTTAAGCATGAAGAAATATTAACTGTATAATAGTGTGGTATAATATTGTATAAAAAATGAACAAGTGCAAACATTAAAATACAAATGCATAATCTGTTTGATTTTAGTGTATTTTTTTTATTTTTATTGTATTAAATTTTATAACAATTCATTAATTAATATTTTGTAATAAATATTTTATTTCTTTGTGTGTATTTTATATTTATTGTATTAAATTTTGTGTATGTGTGTATGATTGTGTATGAGATAAATAAAATTCCAATTTGAATTTTGCAATAGAATTTCCTGCTTGTTAAGAGCTGGATTAGGGTGTGAAGTATAAATCTAAAATCACATTAAACCTCTGGATAATGCTTCGTTTATATGTTTTGCGAGTTTAAAGAAATGATTTTAAAGAAAAGATAGGTGCTTGGATTAAAGCAGGAAATAAGACGAGAGTCAAAAATAATGGCAATGAATTATTTTAGCCTTGCAAAAATGAGGGACATAACCCTTTACACACTCAATAAATACAGAAATGAATGACTAAAGAAAGAAAGAAAGAAAGAAAGAAAGAAAGAAAGAAAGAAAGAAAGAAAGAAAGAAAGAAAGAAAGAAAATCAGATAAAAAAATAAATAGATAAATAAATAAATTACTAAATAAATAAATACACAAATCAGGCCTGAGCATTAATTTGAACAACAACCAAAAAAATGTTTAAAAAAATTTAATAATATAAATTTCATATTTTTGAATTTTTTGATATAATCAAAGACATTTTTTTACACATTTTAGCTCAGAATTAATAACCGAATATATAAATACTTACATTAATTACACATTAAATTTAATTATTATATTATATTATATTATATTATATTATATTATATTATATTATATTATATTATATTATATTATATTATATTATATTATATTATATATTTTTATTTTATTATTTTTATTATAAGTATTATTCTCACTGATTTTCTCAATGTCATCCTGTTACTAATACTAATAATATACATATACAATATACAAATAACATACTAATAATAAACATAAATAAAAGATTTCCCTAACAAAAGTGTGCATTCTTAGTTATTTCAAAGAAAGAATTAAGAAATAATTTTGGAGTTAATATACAGCCAGGGACAAACTTCAGTATCGCTCGGAATAATAATAATAACAAGAATTTCAATAAATTTTAAAATAATTCTGGTTCCAGTCTTTGCCCTGTTAGACACACTGACCTGTAGTTAACTAAACCCGGCGCTCTGAAGCAAAGCTAAACATCGTAATCAAGCGTATAATAAAAACGTGCATCGTTTGCGTGGGCGGCCTCCTTCCGCCTCGAAACGCTGCGCCGCTACTCGCAAGGCCTGCGTACAAATGTGGCACTTAGCTAAGAGAATAAAATATCACCGTCATTATATGAGCTCCTTCAGCAATATCCATATTTCCAAAGGACCATGAATAATAAAAGCTATGGGTCTGAATTTTAAAAACCTGGACATAAGTCATGGTGGAGGTTTGATCCGCTGCAATGTATAGAAGCCTCGCGACAGACAAATCAAGCTAAGTCCACATAAGGGATCAATGTGAGCACCACGGGCCCCGGGGTCGCCCTATATTACACCGCAAACTTCATATTCACTCATTGATTTGCTTTTGCGAATAGTATATCACTAAACTCCGATGGGATCCGAGACAGAAGCGGGGGCCAGGGTCAAGCATAGCACACACACACACACACGCAGTCACACGTTAGCCGAATATTGATGGCCGAGCAGAAAGAAATGACTAAATATCCAGATCAATAACTAGTTACCACCACGACAGCCTGCGAGATGGAGATATATAAATATACATCTTTATGGCTACGGGAGCATTCATAATGAGAGGCTTGAATGAGTGCTTCCCCTTAAGGTAAAGCGTTTGATTAGCGCCAGAGCAGAGGTTAGCACTAGATGTGCTGATACTGAAAAAAAAAAAAAAGAAAGGCTAAAGTCTGCACTGAGCGATGGGACAGAGGCTAACTGGGTGTGACGGTGTTGCTCTACCTCACTAAGACCTCTTCTTCTACTCGTGTTAATCGAGCTTTAATCCGTTAGCGATGACACAAGCTAGAGATCCAAAGCTAAGGAGCTAGGGTTAACATTCCCATCAATAATCACTGCAAATAAACATCTTAATATAGTACATCACTGTAATAATATAATAAATAGCTGAAAATAGTTATCTTAATGCTATGTGATATACACTGATGAGGCATAACATTATGAGCAGTGAGAGGTGAAGTGAATAAGACTGATGATCTCATCATGGCACCTGTTAGTGGGTGGGATATATTAGGCAGCAAGTCAACATTTTGTCCTCAAAGTTGATGTTAGAAGCAGGAAAAATGGACAAGCGTAAGGATTTGAGCGAGTTTGATGAAGGGCCAAATTGTGATGGCTAGACCACTGGATCAGAGCATCTCCAAAACTGCAGCTCTTGTGGGGTGTTCCCGGTCTGCAGGGGTCAGTATCTATCAAAAGTGGTCCAAGGAAGGAACAGTGGTGAACCGGAGACAGGGTCAAGGATGGCCGAAGCTTATTGATGCACGTGGAGAGAGAAGGCTGGCCCGTGTGATCCGATCCAACAGACGAGCTGCTGTTGCTCAGATTGCTGAAGAAGTTAATGCTGGTTCTGATAGAAAGGTGTCACAATGCATGACGGGTCAGGGCTGTTTTGGCAGCAAAAGGGGGACCGACACAATATTAAGCAGGTCGTCATAATGTTATGCCTGATCGGTGTAATTTTATGTCTATTATTTTCTTCATATCATAATATTATATCATATCATATAACATCTAGAATATTCCAAAATTCCAGAAAAATAGGACTATTGTAATCTGCTTTATTCTATTTAAGTTGAAATTTTATCATTAAGCAAGTATTAAGATACTATTTTACTAGCTAGACATTATGGACATAATAATAATAAGTTATGAGTAGAAAAACTATTTTACAGGTTTTAGCCTTTTATCAAGAAAACTTCAAACTTAATTATTGTGATAAATTGTCCCTTTCACAGGCCTGATATTTTTGTAATAAATTTCAGACATTTAATTTTTTTATTTTTCAAAAATCTGAAAAAAAAGATCATTTGATGTTATAATTTCACATTGAATCTTTTAAATCGTTCAACTTTTCAACCTTGGGTAATAAAATAAAATAAATAAATAATAGAATTTTCACATAAATACGTTGCTTAAAGGGCAAAGTAGGACTATATTGTGTATTATGTGGAAAATATATATATATATATAATAATTTAAATTACTAAATATTAATAAAGTAAAATTACGCTATTATGCAAAATTTCAGTGGATAAAAAAAAAAGTTTACTATTTTACAAGGTAGCATTATCCAGATTTATAATATATATTCATTTATCATAAAATTCAAATTTATCCATATGCTATTTTTTATGTAGATATGATAATTCATACAGTTTTGTTCAAATTAAATGGGTTTTTTTGTTTGTTTGTTTGTTTGTTTGTTTGTTTGTTCCATTTCATCTGCTGGCTAGAATTTTACAGGATGAACTTAAAATCTGTACATTTTACTATTTTTTTATTTAAGATTTAATATAAAATTTATCCTGTATTGCTTCCAGAAGTAACTTAATAACTTTTTTCAATTTATTTGTGACTGAGCCTAAAACTTGCCATTGTTAGACTGACGAATTTTGCAAATTTTCTATTGAAAAGAGCTTTTCTTCCTTTCAGTAATGAGCCATTCAAAATAATTCTATAAAGTCATGAAAATATAATAAATTGTAACGTGCCACAAACACACCTTAAGGTTTAATGTTAAAATATCGTCTGGGGGAGTTTTTCCCCGCCGCCGTTTGCTCGTACATGCTCATTAGAGACAGACATATATTTAATTCTAAACTCTAAGAATATTTATATTTCTATATAAGCTGCTTTGAGACAATGTCCATTGCTAAAATCTCGAACTGAACCGAATTTTTAAAAATATGCTTCATTTTGCTGTACTAAACATCCAGCCATTACTCTCCTATTAGAAACCAGCGTGGCTTTAATTGCACATGTCAGAAAAGCTAAACAAAGACCTTGTAAGCAGTCAGCTGAGCCTGTCCTTATTTACAGCACAAGGTCATTAGTGAAGACAGCAGCTCCCTCATTACTTCGACTCCAACACCGACCGGCCATAAAGAGGCAGGAGACCAGATAATGCCTCGTCCCTTAATTAAACAAACTCTGCTGCTTTTACTTAATCACTGTGTACTATTACCCTTCTGAGACTCGCTGCTCTTTTAAAATAAAAGTCAAAGCTAAGGGGGGGGTGGGGGTGTTGGGGGGTTAATCAGACTTCCAGATTACCTTGTGAAATAAAACCGTGCCTTACTGCCCTTTTACTTCCTCCTCAATAATTTCTTATTATTTATTTTTACCGATCCACAATTATATAGTATACAGTATAAGTGTGCTTCCTGACGTCTGATTTTACTTCATCACCAGCCGCTGAACATCCTATTTTTATTTAACTTCTATCATAAGGGTGTGAGTTCAGCCTTAAACCAGGGTGAAGGAGGAAGAAAGAGAGAAAGAACAGATGGAGGCCTCGTGTGGGTAAAGGCCATGGTGAGCTGCAGCTATCGATGACGGTGACAGGATTGACATGTCATTGTGGCATGTGTGTGTGTGTGTGTGTGGATTAGCGGTATGATGGCCTGATCAATATGGCCATTAGGAATGCAGCAGGAAGTCCCCCCTCCACCCTGCGGTAATAAAGCAGGAGTGTCGAGCTGCTACTTCATTTGCTACCTCCATTAGTGTAATGGTATCATTATCAGCCGGGGCAGTATTTTTCTAACCCCACTCCACCACCTTGTTTCCTCTCTCCTTTCTCACTCTTTATGGACAGGCGCCTGATGAAATCCGGAGGTTTACGGAGCATTACCTCCCTTGCTCCTTTACCTTTCCTCTCTCCTTTTTGTCATTCTCTCATTTTCCAATGTCGAAAGCGCGGCGCGGCGTGACGTGGAGCGCTGTCGGGTGGAGTGATGTGATGTGGCTCACACGTAGCCGGGTTTTTATGTATTCCTGAGTGTGCTTTACGCCAACAGCATGCACTATTTCTCCATTATGGAGTCATTAATAGAGGCTGGCCACGTGTCGGGTAATGGAGAGAGGGAAAGGGAGGAGAAAGCTGCTGATTAGGCCGAAAGTGACACCGCGCCGCGCTAAAACATCGGCTCCGACACGACAGCGCCTGGACGTGAGGGCCCGTAAATCGTTAGCTTTACACTAATTTACAGGGAGCCATTTTAGCAGGGAGGGGAATCGATTAACCGAGACGGGCTGTGTGGTCACATAATCAGCCTGTAGCCGGAGCTAGTTGTTAATTTAACAGAATTGCCAAGGGGAACACAAACCATTTTAATGAGTGTTTAGGAATTAAATAGCCTAAACAGCTTGCTCCGGCAAACACACGAGCCCTGAAAGCCAATGAGCCAAAGCCACTTCGACTGATAGGCGGAGAGGGGGATGAAATAAAAGAAAGAAAGAAAGAAAGAAAGAAAGAAAGAAAGAAAGAAAGAAAGAAAGAAAGAAAGAAAGAAAGAAAGAAAGAAAGAAAGAAAGAAAGAAAAGCTTTGGAACATCTGGCAACCCTCTGCTGTCATTACTTATAGTCCAGTCAGGTGAAAAATCTCCTTTATCTTTCTTTCCTTCTGTTTTTTTCCCATCTATGCACTTTTTGGTCTGGGAAACGAATATTTCATCACAGGACAAGGTTATTCTGTCAGCATAGTGTCAAACGGAGCAGCGGATCCTTCACCGGTTACATGTACTAAGTTTCCCACATGGCAAAAAAAACCCTCTGTCCGCACATGTAACTGCATGCCCAATAAGCAGTATTTATAGTAATCTACTTTAATTGAGCCTCCACAGGCAGCCGGCTTTGTTGAAGTGGAAAGCGGTCGCTTTGTCCAGCGCTTTTAGATCAAATAATAATAACGCTGACTGTATTTCTACGAGGAGAGGGCCGTGTAAGGGCGCTTCTTAAGCGATGAAGTCATCCTTTAATAGTCTATTAGCCAACAACATGCCGTTTTTATGGTACAGGATGATAATTAAAACAGGCTTTTCATCATGCATGTGCGCCACATGTGGGTAGGAAATCCCTGGCAAAGCCAAACCCGGGACGTTTTTTCTTTTTTTCTTTCTTTCTTAAAAAGGCTTCAAAAGACAAATCGCTCACAGTCTCTTCGGAGACATGCGAAAGGACACGCCGGGTTACGTCCAAGTGACTGAGCAATAGCAGCAAACGTGTCTTCGTTTAAGACTACAGCCTGTGTCCACACTTATTACTTATTATGATAAAGTAGAGCAGTTTTTCGCTGTAACAAGCCGCAGGCAGAAAATCCAGGCCTCTGATTTGACTATTCTGTGGTTTTTCAGCCATTTAGCCACGGAGTCATGGAGCCATGGAGTTTTGCCTTTCTTACGTCTTTTGTTCATCAGAAGAAAGAAGAAGGAAGGAGAGAGAGAGAGAGAGAGAGAGAGAGAGAGTTTGTACTTTGTACTTAACAGAAAGGTGACAGAGAGAAAAAGAGAGAGGAAAAAAGAACTGGGATTGAGCTTTTAGTTCAAATGGATTCAATCACAAGCCAGAATTTCAGGCCAATATCACTCCGATAATCAGCACTAGATCAGTATCTGTCTGCCTGCTCATCTGTCTGTCTGTCTGTGTTCCTGCCTTCCTGTCTATCTACCCCTCTATCTATCTGTCTGCATGTCTGTCTGACTGTCTCTCTATCTGCCTGTCTTTCTCTCTACTCTGCCTGGCTGTCTGTCTCTCTTCCTGCCTGCTTGTCTGTCTCTCTTCCTGCCTCCCTGTCTCTCTTGCTGCCTGTCTCACTGTCTCTCTGCCTGTCTGCCTGTCTCTCCACTTGCCTCTCTGCCTGCTTGTCTGTCTGTCTCTCTGCCTGTATGTCTCTCTGTCTGCCTATCTCACTGTCTTCTACCTGCATGTTGGTCTCTCTACCTACCTGTCCGTCTCTTTACCTACCAGTCTCACTGTCTCTTTACCTACCTGTCTCACTGTCTCTCTACCTACTTGTCTGTCTCTTTACCTACCTGTCTCACTGTCTCTCTACCTACTTGTCTGTCTCTTTACCTACCTGTCTCACAGTCTCTCTACCCACCTGTCTGTCTCTTTACCTACCTGTCTCACTGTCTCTCTACCCACCTGTCTGTCTCTTTACCTACCTGTCTCACTGTCTCTCTACCCACCTGTCTGTCTCTTTACCTACCTGTCTCACTGTCTCTCTACCTACCTACCTGTCTCTCTACCTACCTGTCTCACTGTCTCTCGGCCTGCCTGTCTGTCTCTCTACCCACCTGTCTCACTGTCTCTCTACCCACCTGTCTCACTGTCTCTCTACCCACCTGTCTCACTGTCTCTCTACCCACCTGTCTATCTCTTTACCTACCTGTCTCACTGTCTCTCTACCTACCTGTCTCACCACCTACCTGTCATACTGTCTCTCTACCTGCCTGTCTGTCTCTCTACCTACCTGTCTCACTGTCTCTCTACCAGTCTCATTGTCTCTCCCTACCTACCTGTCTCTCTACCTACCAGTCTCACAGTCTCTCTACCTGCCTGTCTGTCTCTCTACCTACCTGTCTCACTGTCTCTCTACCTACCTGTCTGTCTGTCATGCATAACTGTAGTCAGTGGCTGATCTGTTCATCTGATCCCATCATCTACTACATTCTGTAGCTTCACACAGAAAAACAGAAAGCAAGAGAGTGAAGAAGAAAGAACGAAAAAATAAAAACATTGAATACAAACTAATCTCTGTCAATAAGGAAGTAATAAACACACAGCATGTTAGATTTCACACCATAAAGTTACCAAAACATCAAAATCTTTGTCTGATTGAATCGCTCTTATAAACGGCTGAACATTTCCATTAATGATGAGGTTAAGCAATAGGTGACCAATTGGATGGTCAACACTTTTATACTTCTCTTTTTCATGTTTACGATTACTCTATGTCATGAATAATAATCATTTTTTCACTGGATCTGGATCACGGAAAAACAAGACAGGAACGCTTAACCTTGATATTATGCTAATCCATCAAACACACACACACACAACCAGGCCCAATTCATCACTGATCCACCTCCAGTAAGTGTGAAAGTACCGGAGAACCTGAATAAAACCCACACTAGAAAACATGCTCAACTACATGAAACACAATGAAAAAGCCCTTGTACTCATTATAGCTTTTTTCCTCTTTAAATGATTACATAATTGATTTCCTTCCAAAACAAGACACTTCATCCCTTATTACTGGAAGCAGCACTTCTCTCGGAAATGTTCAAAAACACACAACATCATGTACATTCACATCAACACAACAAGCTCCCGTGGCCGCACGCCTAATAACCTCATACTTCAACACCGTGACCGTCCTGCGCAACAGAAAAATAACACCCCATACCCTGAATGTCATGACTTAACACCCTTTCAATGACTTTGAGAGGAAAAAAGGCATTAAAACAATGGCGTGAGTTCAGGGAGCAGAGCTGGAGTAGAGGCTCAACAAATGCTGAGCGTTTGGTCCGTGCTGTCGGTGAGGCTTTCTGACAGACTGAAAATTAGCTAAGTGTGATGGAATTGCCTCATGAAGCGTTAAAAACGGACTTTTATCGCGTTAAGAAACATATTTTATAAGCTTTTTGGGCAAAGCAGATGATCCCAAGTTTATGCTGTGATGCAATCAGTGACTCAAAAGGACATATAAAGCTCTCAGCTTCAACTTAAACCAATCCTAGATATTAAAATTTAGGATTTTAAATGAAGAGATTATTTTTTATTAAGATCCAAAACTGGACGCTGGATCGGATTTGCGAAGTTTCGGTGTTTCATATCAGTTCAGAAAACTATAGAAAATCCTCTATAAGGAAACATTTGGTTCATATCAGCTGTTCAACAAATGTTCATCATAATAAAATGCTCAGGATTAACACCACTTGATTTTGAATGTATTATTCTGTCTAAATGACCAGGAAAATTTTTTTAAAAAATGCTTAAAATTTTTAATTCATCTGCTCCAGCGATTATAGCTACAGTGTTACTGCTGCCCCTAGTGGTCATAAATGAGAACTGCAGCACAAACTACTGGGGCAGGAATTATGGTGCCTTCAAATCTGGTTAAAAAGATCGTACTTACGAGTTGAATGCAGGTGAATGGCACAACAAACTCGTAATTACGGGTCAGGGTGTTCATTGAGCTGGTTTATGAAGTAAGTTACTGAAATACAAGCAAATTTATACAGCAGCTACGTACACTGATTTTAAACATAAATAAGTGCATTATTTCTTCTTCGTTTTCTAGAAGTAGAGGTAAAAAGCCTTGCTGTATTTTCTGTAGTGAATTAAGAGAAGTTACACCTCCTCCATCGTAATTTCGACTTCCCGACTCGTAAATATGAACTTCCCAGGATGACCAGAACACGCAGTCAGTCTCACGCATACTTAAGGGAAACATAGCAAACAGAACAGATGACAGGGTTGCCAGATTGGACTAGTTTGGTATCTTATCTTGTTTTACAGCAAATTAACCGATACTGAAACAAACAAATTGGGATTATAGAGTGGATAATGTCCACTAGAAATGGAAATAGAATTTCTAACATGTGTTAGAAATGCAGGTGCACTACGGTACAAAAACTGTAGAAAAGTATATGAGAATCCTGTCTCCTGTCTCTTTTTTAAACAAATCCTTCAGGATACTCTCAGATTTTTTTGCATGTAACTGTAATTAGGCTGAAAATGGTGCCAAAACTTGGCAACCCTGGTTAATAAAATTAGCCTGAATTCAACCAAAACATATCTGAAGGAAGCCAAAACAAGCCACTAGACCTCAAACATACTAGACAGCAGAATCCAGTACAAGTGGTGTGTAATAGCCTTGTGAACTGATGACAATAATAACACTGTCTTCTGACCAAAATCTAAAGACATTAAACTAAACTGGACGCATTCATATTGGAGTGGAAGATCTTTTTGTGCCTTATGCGTATGTTTTATCTGGAAAGATGCATGCAGTGGACCTTAAAAGGAAACCTTTACAGCTTTATACACAAAAACTGATACTCTTCAACTATTAGAGCCGTCACTCAAACATGACGTGAAAAATTCCTATTTGAAGTATAACTTGGCCAAACGAATATGAATGTGCAGTCTAAGCGCATTAAATTATTAATTAATTAATTAATTATTGTTGGTTAGCATCTGATCCAGCAGGGGGAGCCCTAAATGTCTGGAATGCCCTCTTGACCCATCAGTAAATTTTGCTAATGACCCGAAAATAACAAGCTATAACGGCAAGTAGCGGAGCCGCCTTGAGAGGACAATTATGACCCAAAATCAGGTAAAAAAAGCAGCGTGTGGAAGTATTTTGGGGTCTACACCATAGATGGCAAAGTTATGGTCAAAGATAAGGCTTGTCAACTAAAATACAATTTAGTGTTAGACTTTCACGACAACAAATCTTAAGGCTCACCATCCCACAAAGAATCAGAAACTCAGTGAGAGGCACAGACGAGCGGATAAGCACCAAGCATACAACCTCATATGACTGCATATTATTCGGTGATGCTGTACTAGGTGACAGCCCTATCAGCTACAGTGGAACCTCAGCATACGAATGCCCTCTCTTAAGAATTTTCACCTTAAGAATGGAAATTTTGCAAGAAATTTGCATTGGCATACGAAGCATTTTCGTCATACGTACAAACCGAACCGAACACCGGCTAAGTAGTGCATACATCCAAGAGCCGTTCAAAACTTCTTAGTGTCAGTGGAAAGCCAAGCGAATCCAACCGACGCGAGGTTACGAATTTGTTTTCAGTCAGTGAAGCTGTTTGGAAAGAGTCAACCCACGATACCAACGTTGCCTTCGCAATGCGTTCAAAAGCTAGGCATTTTTTTGTTAACAGATTGGTGGCGTGGGCGGTCTGTTCTATTTTCAGCCCAAGCTTGGTGGCACGACTTCCTGTGTGGACCCTTGACATGGAATCCTTGGCTTGGGTCAGTTCTTTGTAAGCAGATATACAGTTTACATACGCTTCGGATTGGGAATATTGGTCATATTTTTGGGTGGCTGGAACGGATTATCTGCATTTACATTATTTCTTATGGGAAAATTCATTTCACAATACAAATTTTCACCTTAAGAACGATTTAAATTCATATGCCGAGGTTCCACTGTATTCGCTTTCTTAATTACATGCATAGAACATTCACATTTCTTGTTAATTCGCTTCTTAGAGCTTTTTATTCCTGAACTCAAATTATCATCACTAATAAGCTACATGTCGAGTTTTGAGACCAAATCCATATTAAAAGTCTGATAAGTTAAAAACTTGGAAAACTCAATGATAAACCTATCTGCGTTGTGATTTCCATTATTCCATTGATTGATTGATTGATTGATTGATTGTAGCGGAGACTGCGTTAAAGGCTAGCAGTAGCGTCTAGTCAGTATTAATGAAGTCAGGAATGTTTACTAAACTGAAATCAGGGCTGTGAAGCTCAACAGGTAATGAAGAGTAAAATAAATGATAAAATGATAGAAACTTTGTGTTGAAGAGCCGCAGAGATTCTTGTCGAATTCGCGCACAGTGAAGTCACTCTGATCAACAACATGCTGTTTCTCTCCATTTCTTAATTCGAGTCTCGTCCTGAGAGCTGAGACATTCACGGCTTTATCTGTTCAGCAGAACAAACAAGCAAGAAAAATCATCTGAATGCTGGTGTTCTTTTATATTTAAAAAATTAACATAATTACAAAAATAAAAGTACATAGCTAAGAAAGAATCTTTTGTAAATGTAAAAAAACTGTAAATATTTTAGACTTTATTTTATAATTATTATTTACTTCTGGTATAATATGTGAGGCTTTTTGAAGATTTTATTATTATCATTATTATTATTTTTTTTTAAAGAATTCCTAGGCATGGAAAATCAATGAAAAAAAATAAAAGTATATAAGTAAGAAAGCTATGCATCTTTTGTAAATGTATGTAAAAAAAAACTGTAAATATTTTAGACTTTTTTTTTTTTTTAATTATTATTTACTTCTGGTATAATATGTGAGGTCTAAAACCAATTTACCTTGGCCAGTCCACCTGCCAGCATGTGTTTGGACCTTCAGAGGAAAATAAAAAGAAATGCATGAACCATGGCCTGATCTCAGGGTCACACCTACGACCCTGTAGTAGAATTTGTTTATTATTATTATTTTTTTAATATTTTAATTTTTTTAAGGAATTTTTTAAAGAATTCCTGTGCATGGAATTCCATTTATTCAAATAAGCAGCATTTAAGAAAGAAAGAAAGAAAGAAAGAAAGAAAGAAAGAAAGAAGGAAAGAAGGAAAGAAAGAAAGAAAGAAAGAAACTAATAATTTAGATTTTTTTAGCCTTTAAACACTTTCTGCATGAATGATTGATCTTGTATTCGGGCCTCATCGTTAAACATTCCCATTCCCATGGAAAAGATGATGCAGTTTATACCCTTGCTTAGTGAAAGGATAAATTATTCAATACTTCAAGGCTTTCTGATTGGCTGTTAGCTCTTACGGTGTGATATAATGTTCTAATATGATCAGTGGAAATGATGAAAACTCTATAAATCACTGAGCTCTACAGAAAAGTCTACATGTGATGCATTCATTCGCTCTTCCTTCTGTTTTTTCACCACTAATAGATGATATATATATATATATATAGCTCTGGAAAAAATAAGAGACCACTGCAAAATAATCAGTTTCTTATGTTTTTTTTCTTACAGGTTCATGTATTGGTGAGATGAACAGTTTTGTTTCATTTTTTTGTGAACTGCTGACAATATTTCTCCCAAATTCCAAATAGAACTATTGTTATTTAGAGTGTATATTTCAAGGAAATGACAACACATCAGAATAACCCAAGATCATGCGGTATTTGCAGAGCTTTAATAACTCAAATAAAACAAAATGCAAATCATTTGTAAACAAATTGTGTTAATGCTTTGGCTAAATAACATTAAGAAATGAGTATTTGGTGGAATAACCCCGATTTGCATGAGTTTTGGCTCCATGCTCTCCACCAGTTTCTCACATTGCTGTTGGGGAACGTTATATCAAAAAAAGCAAACAGCTCAGCTTTCCTTGATGGTTTGTGACCATCCATCTTCCTCTTGATGACATTCCAGAGGTTTTCAATAGGGTTCAAATCTTGAGATTGGGCAGTGGTCTCTTATTTGTTTTCCAGAGCTCTCTCTCTCTCTCTCTCTCTCTCTCTATATATATATATATATATATATATGATGCAGATTATGCAAGGAGCCTGGAAAGGATAACTCCAAGTCTGGATGAGAGACATAACAGCTTTATCTCCTGTTTTCATTCATTGTCACGATTCCACCAACATTCTCAAGCAGAAAATCTTTACCAAAAACAAAAAAATCTCTTTGCCAAACTCTTATTTCTGAACAGAAGAGCACGAGGACAGTCGCCTAGAAAAGCAGGGACACCTCGCTGGTCATTATATCTCCCTGCTGTCCGCGTGCACAAACACACAGGAACATTTCATTCCAAATAAATCATCATAAAAAGAAAGAAAGCAAAAAAATTAATAAAAAATCACATGGAAAACGCCAGCAATGGGAGACGCGCAGGTTTGGGGAAAGCTTCTGAGACAGAGAAACAGAGCATGCAACTGCAGCCTGGACACACACTCTCCCACACACACACGCACGCGCGCGCATACACTCCTCACCAACTCCGCAAGTGTGTGTGTGCTGTCTGAACTAACTGAGAGAAAAGTACAAGCGATACCTTTCTCCTCTTTTCCCTCTCACTGTCATCCGATCTCTTCATGTTCCTGGAGTACTGTTTACACTGCCTCGAGTTCACGACGCGTCGGCGCGGGACTTGTAGTTCGCGTCCGCTTCCGCATACGTATTAAACCCCGTTTTGGGAAACAGTGAGACGATCGCTTTCGAGCGATTCGTTCTCGATTTTAATGCGTGATCGATAATATCGTGACTCAACGCGATTTGTTTGCCACGCGCGGCGAAGAGATTCACGCATCTTTCACGGCAGAACTACATTTCCCAGATTTCTTGCGGCAGGAACGCGTAACGCTCAGCTTTTTGCCGGAAGACGGAAGGAAAACCGTATCCTCACGACTCTGAACATAAGGATGTTTTAATAAAAAAGAAATAAAAAATGGATCAAAGACCAAATGCTGATATACACATGTTGTGAAATAAAGTTTGCATGCGTTTAGGGCGGGATTTGATGTTTTTTGTATACGTGTGTGTGTGTATGTATGTGTGTGTGTGTGTGAGAGAGAGAGATTATTTTATTGTATTCTTTATTAACAAACATTCATTCATCTTATCCTGGTCAGGGTGGTGGTGGATCTGGATCCTATCTATGATTGCAGACCCAGTCGATTGCAGGGCTTCATACACACACACACACACACACCCACATTCACACCTAGAAGCAATTTCTCTTGGTCAGTCCCCCCTCCAGCACGTGTCTGGATGTGACCTTCAGAGGAAAATAAAAAGAAATGCACCATGGCCTGATCTCATGGTCACACCTAGGACCCTATAGCAGTGACCGGGCAACCCTGTCCACTCACTCTTACCTTCTGCACCCTCTATCACGCCACCCTGCGACAAACGAGTCTCGTCTCGGGACGTTGATCAAATTCTTAAACGTTGCATGATATTTGATAAATATGTAGACACGTCATTTTGCTTCAGCTTCAGTAGGCTTCGAAATCAGAAGCAGGACTTTGCAGCCCATATAAAATACAATCATTCTTTGAACCCACTCCAGCACTGAATGGTGCCAAGTCTCTTTCAACTCTCGGCAGATCGCAGCCAGGTGCTTCACAGCCAAAAAAGTTCCACGAACAAGTGCTGGGCTGGTTTTTTTGGGTTTTTTTTTTTTCCCTCACACACAACACTTCAAACTGTGAAAGAATATGTAGGAACATTTCTGTATCAAAGGAGCATAGACTGAGGAGAGGGAGGAAAAAAAGGACAGCAGATACCTCATAATCTTTTTTTTTTGAGAGAGAGTGTTGAAAAGCGCTCAGGCGGTTATTCGTTTCAGCTGAAGACGAAAGAGCACGTCTGCGAAAGACATAAGCCGTGGCCCCCTTCTGTGCTGAAGGTTTGAAAACACCTGTTCCATATTACCATTACAGGCTTTGATCAGTGTCTTCATTAGACCTCTTTGTAATCTCTTTTCTTTTATGGCATGCTTGACCAAGGCCAGGCGGGTACAGTGATTTAACACATGTGTTGCCTTCACCTGTCTTGTAAAAAGCTCAAAGCTCTCGTACGTTCAAAGATCTTGGTGTCTCTGGCATCCTATTGCAATAAACGCGAGGGCTCTTTTGATTCCTATTTATAACCTACATTTCCTCCTTTCTCCTTTCAGCTTGAGAAGAAAAGGATCTGTTTGAGATATACCTAGTCCAAAGCGAATCCATATGCAGCAAAAAGAACATATACAGTGTGTGTGTGTGTTCAGGAGTAATAGGCATAGAGCTTTTTCCTTTTGGAAAGGAAGTTGTTCCACTTTTCTTTTTTTTTTTGGACATAGTAAAGTTCACGACTGTTAATTCTCCTCGTCTCGTCTCGATCTGCGATCTTGTACGGTTTATGTTCGGAATATTACAGCTGTCAATCATCTGGAGTCTGCTTGTCTCGCCGAGTGTCCTGGACTTCGTGAGTCCCTGTCTTTCTGCGTCCGATCTTTACAATGCTTTATGTTCAGCAACCTCGGTTTTGCTCAGATATGGCACTGGCTTGACCAAAAAAAAGAAAGCAAAGAGGAACAAAAAAACCCCGACCTTCTGTAGCCCATCAAATCCTCCAGCGTCTTTTGTCGGGCCAATTTTCTGTTCCCACTTTGCACCGCAGGAGATGTTTTGTGTTATTGCGCATTGCGTCACCGCAGGATGACCCTCTCGCGAGGGATGTCTTCTAGCCATTGATGATATAATGAGCGCATATAAAAATATCGAGACAGAACAAAGCGAAGAATGAAAGCGAATGGCCAGAATCAAAGGTGAAACATGCTTGTAGCAGGAAGCGAAGGAAAAAAGCAGGCTATTGTAGAGAGCCATATTAGAAACAGACTCGAATTAAATCTCCTGCTATAATGATAGACTTCCCATGTGGGGAAATTTTTATTTTTATTTTTTTAAATTTTTTTTTATTTCAACAGGGCCACCTGTATGCTTTATTAATATTTCTGCGAATTGTGATGTGGTTTCTTCAAAAGAACTTCCAGGAAAAACAAGCCAACGTCGTCCAGTAGCCTTAGTGAAACTCGAGGCATTGCCTTGAAAAGCAAGCGCTTACGCCGCATCCTACCCACAATGCACTCGGAGACAATGAGAACGAGTCAAATCTTATTGCTGAATCGATTGCTTTGACTTATTGAAGTCTCTCTCTCTCTCTCTCTCCCTTTCTCTCGTTCTCTGCCAAGAGATGTACAGACAGAAAAGTAGCAGTGAGTCAATTATAAGTCAAAAGAGTCGACTCTTATTGGTGAACTGAGTCGATTGCTTTGATTTATTGAACTTTCTCTCTCTCTCTCTCTCTCTCTCTCTCTCTCTCTCTCTCTCTCTCTCTCTCTCTCTTTCTCTCTCTCTCTCTCTCTCTCTCTCCCTCTCTCCCTCTCTCTCTCTCTCTCTCTCTCTCTCTTTTTCTCTCCTTCTCTGCCAAGAGATATACAGACAGAAAAATAGCACTGAGTCAAATATAAGTCAAAAGAGTCGACTCTTATTGGTGAATTGAGTCAATTGCTTTGATTTGTTGAAGTCTCTCTCTCTCTCTCTCTCCCTTTCTCTCGTTCTCGTTAGTACTGCTGCAAATGTTATTTATTTAGTATGTTATAAGTTCTTATTATGTGTGCTTTCACATCTTTTATTTTGTTTTGGTGTATTTTGTTTTTGTTTGTGTTTTTTGATGAAGTGTAAATAAAGGTCTTTTAAAATCTTTCTCTCTCTCTCTCTCTCTCTCTCTCTCTCTCCTCTCTCTCCCTTTCTCTCGTTCTCTGCCAAGAGATGTACAGACAGAAAAATAGCAGTGAGTCAATTATAAGTCAAAAAAGTCAACTCTTTTTGGTTGCTTTGATTTATTGAAGTCTCTCTCCCCCCCCCCCTTTCTCTCATTCTCTGCCAAGAGATGTACAGACAGAAAAATAGCACTGAGTCAATTATAAGTCAAAAGAGTCGACTCTTTTTGGTGAATTGAGTCGATTGCTTTGATTTATTGAACTCTCTCTCTCTCTCTCTTTCTTTGCCAAGAGATGTACAGACAGAAAAATAGCATTGAGCCAATTATAAGTCAAAAGAATTGACTCTTATTGGTGAACTGAATCGATTGCAGGAAGCGTAAAAGTAAAAAGTAGGCTATTGTAGAGAGCCATATTAGTAACAGACTCGAATTAAATCTGTGATAGATGTGGGGAATTTTAAATTTTTTTATTCATTTATTTATTTATTTATTTTCAACAGGGCCACCTGTATGCTTTATTAATATTTCTGCGAATTGTGATGTGGTTTCTTCAAAAGAACTTCCAGGCAAAACAAGCCAACGTCGTCCAGTAGCCTTAGTGAAACTCGAGGCATTGCCTCGAAAAGCAAGCGCTTACGCCGCATCCTACCCACAATGCACTCGGAGACAATGAGAACGATTTTTTATCCGTATTAACGAGCATGTGGAGTGAATGTGTCTCGGCTGTGCCCTAACTTTTCAGTGCTGCACCATAGGAAGCTGTTATTTGTCAGTGCTGTAAAGCAGATTGCTGCCCAGTGGTTTCCATTAACATCAAAGCTTCCTTCGCTGGCAGTAATAGTTATATCAAAACCTGAACTCCATTATTTAGCTCTTCCATGCTGGAGTCCTCGGGATTGATTACAGTCACAGGGTTCTTTTCTTGCTGATGCTCTATTTTTGGTTCGTGGTCCATTTTCAGAAAAAAAATAAATAAATAAAATCTCTCTTTTGTAGTCGATGTGGGTTTTTTTGTTCGGAATCCATGTTCATCATATATGATGTGAATTGACAGATGACAATGCGTGACTTTTTGCTCCCAGGAAGTCAAGGCACAAAGCACAGGAAGCGCCGTTCGTGTTTTGGGTTCATCTGTGTGTGAACGTTTGTTCTTTAAGCCAGTTCTCTTCTTTATAGATGGTGTTAGGCCGTCATCGGCTGCCAGAACAGCTTCAGTGCTGCTTGGCAAAGGTTCTCAGAGTTTCTGGAACTGTCCTGGAGCGATGAACACCTCTCTTACTAAGTGAAGGTGGGGAAGATGCCGCTGTCTGATCGAAGCGTTTCACTGTGTCCTCATGTCACCTTGGATGAGGCGGAGTCACCCAGGAAGAGTCCGCGCCCACCAGGATGGCAAGGTTTCACCACAGTTTAAAGACTAGATTTGTAGTTACACTTTCTCTTAAATGATACAAATCATGCCAGTGAAAAGAAATAAATACCCCCTACAGCATATATATCATATATTATTATTATTATTATTATTATTATTATTATTAATCAGGCACATTTGATCAAGTTCACATAGTTGGTATTAAGTTACCAAAGTGCACCATATGTCTCTTTCTCTCTCTCTCTCTCTCTCCAATTTCTTAACAACTCAACAGGTTCCTTAAAGATTATTTTGGAGTTCTAGCTTGCTTAAAGCGTCCTTATTAGAATCTCATCTAAAAGAGAACACTATCTTGAGGGTTTCGACACTGGAACTTGAAGGATTTCCACAATCCAAAGAATTGTGCTGTTCATAATGGTCTTGTTTATATCCTGTAACACAGAGTTTCCCTTTTAGAAAGAGGAACCTTTTTAGGAAAACTAGAACCTTTTATTATTCAAAGCATCCATTTTTTCAAAGATTAGTTATATATATATATATGTATATATATATTAGTCTCGGTTGTTATTGTATTTTTTTTGTAACTTTCTATTGTTATTTTAATATTTACATTTATTTATTCATTTATTTTCTTCCCCTTTAAACAAACCCTAAGTCATTGTACATTGAAACCAAATGGGTTCTGCTTAATATATCTCCCCGGTCAAAATATAATTTACTGCCTCTCACAATAACATCTGATAAACAAGTCTCTAATTTGAAGGCTTTAAGATTAACGATGCCTCCTTTGAAATTCCTGGTGGCCCTTTATTTCCACCAAACTCCCAACTCTGACACGACCTGTTTGGCCGACGCCACAAAGTGCTGACCGAAGACCATAAAACTGATTCACAAAATACATTCACCACTTAATACATGAAGATTATGCCCCTATAAATGAGTGCTCACACATCCCCACATCCCCACACACACACACACACACACACACACGCGCACACACGCATACCACTACAGCAGAAACGCAGGCAGCCTGTTGTAAGATGTGGTGTACCTCCTCGGCTAGGATCGCTTCCAGACGGCATGAGAGGGAAGCATTTCCTCGGCCCTGTGATTTCAATACCATGATCAGGGAGCAGTTTTATTGGAGCGCCATTAAAACGTGAGGTTTGACATACAAAAGGGCCCCTGTTTTCAACCTCATGCAAAAATGGCAGGCTGAAAGACATTATATAAAAGTCTGTATATAGAGAAACACACATCCCCTTCTGCTGCGGGGAAAAAAAGGGAGGTTAGGTGACCATAATTGTCTCTCTTCTAAAATTGCAACGTTTTACAACAAGCACCGGAGCGCTTGATTTAAGTCATCTGCTTTTGTTGTCCATGTTCCATGACTGTACAGCACAAGCCATGGCAAATTATCTGACGTCTTTTTTCCCGCATTTTCCTGTTTTTAGATCTACTCTCTTTTTCACTCGGATCGTCTCTATTCACTCGGTGAACTTCGTAGCATTTGCCTAACAAAGTCGAAAGCAATCGGATGAGTTCACCCGGAAGAGTTGATTCTCCACTGATTATCTTATTGCTGAACTGGCACGATTTATGAGTTAAAAGAGTCGACTCTTATTGTTGAATTTTATTTATTGATCTCTCTCTCTCTCTCTCTCTCTCTCTCTCTTTCTCTCCCTTTCTCTCTCTCTCTCTCTCTCTGCCAAGAGATATACAGAAAGAAAAATAGCAATGAGTCACTGATGAGTCAAAAGATTCGACTCTTATTCTTGAACTGAGTCGATTGCTTTGACTTATTGAAGACTCTCTCCTCTCTCTCTCTCTCTCTCTCTCTCTCTCTCTGTTAAAAGATATACAGACAGAAAAATAGCAGAGTTAATTATAAGTCAAAGAGTCGACCCTTATTGGTGAATTGAGTCGATTGCTTTGACTTACTGAAGTCTCTCTCCTCTCTCTCTCTCTCTCTCTCTCCCTCTCTCTCACTCTCTCTCTCTCTCTCTCTCTCTCTGTCAAGAGATATACAGACAGAAAAATTGCAATGAGTCAATCATAACTCAAAAGAGTCAACCCTTATTGGTGAACCCAGTTCACCCAAAAGAGTCGACTCGATTTGACTCATAAGTGACTCATTGCTAATTTTCTGTCTGCACATCTCTTGACACGTATATGACATCAAGCTTAATTAACCGATTTAATTACTGGTTTCTGGGAACACTGGGCATGACATGGGAGTACACCCTTGATGGATCACAATGCACCACACACACACATTAACAACTAAGTGGAACATTAACATTTAGTGGAAACATACATGAGTTGGGAGGAAACCGGAGAACCCAGAGTAAACCTGAAGGAAACTTTAAACAGTAACCTGAGCACTATCAAGAGCTGAAAGAGTTGACCCTGTCATCGACATAAGATCTGTACATGTAGGAGAACACACTGGAGAACCTCGGTACCACACAGTCGGTGTGCTTTGACTTGGCAAGCTGTACAAAGTGCCAACTATTTTTATTGTCATCCAGCCGAACCCAGACAAAACACAACCCACTCAGATCAAAGGTACACGCTACACCGACGCTTAAGTGCCATAATGCGATCCTTCAGACTTTTAATGAATATTAAAAGGCAACGCTTTGAAGCCAAATGTTTTGTGTTGGTTTTTTATTGGGCCTATTTTGTTCCCCTGCATGTTGAATATGTAGTGCTCTGTGGGCAAAAGGACAAGACGTGTGTTTGTATTTATGGAACCGTTAAGGCAACTGTAGATGTATAGATGTACTACAGATGTAGTGTTGTTCTGTCCCGCTTTTTAATACCAATATAAACTGTCTGATGAATCTATTACACACTTTTCTTAATCCGGAAACTGTAACAAGCAGAACCTTCTAGAACACCTTCTGACTGACTGCTCAATAAAGCATGACAACTGGAACACATCTAACCGATGGAACGTTCTAGAATACCAGACCACTGTCCATTACATTACACTGTAGATGTACATTCCAATAATGGGAATATTCTAGAAAATCAGATCATGCCACTGTAATATTTTGCAGTATTCTTGATAAGAGTACAGGGCAGTCATTGGAATGTTCCAGAACATGAGACAGCGGTGCTGTAATAAGGTCGCATAATGATTGTAAATTTCTAGAACATTCACTGTGTGCTACAATGTAAGAACTGGAACATTCTAGAACGCCCGATTCACTGTGTGCTACAGTGTAATAATGGAAACATTCTAGAACGCCTGATTCACTGTGTGCTACAGTGTAATAATGGAAACATTCTAGAACGCCCGATTCACTGTGTGCTACAGTGTAATAATGGAAACATTCTAGAACGCCTGATTCACTGTGTGCTACAGTGTAATAATGGAAACATTCTAGAACGCCTGATTCACTGTGTGCTACAGTGTAAGAACTGGAACATTCTAGAACGCCTGATTCACTGTGTGCTACAGTGTAATAATGGAAACATTCTAGAACGCCCGATTCACTGTGTGCTACAGTGTAATAATGGAAACATTCTAGAACGCCCGATTCACTGTGTGCTACAGTGTAATAATGGAAACATTCTAGAACGCCTGATTCACTGTGTGCTACAGTGTAAGAACTGGAACATTCTAGAACGCCTGATTCACTGTGTGCTACAGTGTAATAATGGAAACATTCTAGAACGCCGGATTCACTGTGTGCTACAGTGTAAGAACTGGAACATTCTAGAACGCCTGATTCACTGTGTGCTACAGTGTAATAATGGAAACATTCTAGAACGCCTGATTCACTGTGTGCTACAGTGTAAGAACTGGAACATTCTAGAACGCCTGATTCACTGTGTGCTACAGTGTAATAATGGAAACATTCTAGAACGCCTGATTCACTGTGTGCTACAGTGTAAGAACTGGAACATTCTAGAACGCCTGATTCACTGTGTGCTACAGTGTAAGAACTGGAACATTCTAGAACGCCTGATTCACTGTGTGCTACAGTGTAAGAACCGGAACATTCTAGAACGCCTGATTCACTGTGTGCTACAGTGTAAGAACTGGAACATTCTAGAACGCCTGATTCACTGTGTGCTACAGTGTAAGAACTGGAACATTCTAGAACGCCTGATTCACTGTGTGCTACAGTGTAATAATGGAAACATTCTAGAACGCCGGATTCACTGTGTGCTACAGTGTAAGAACTGGAACATTCTAGAACGCCTGATTCACTGTGTGCTACAGTGTAATAATGGAAACATTCTAGAACGCCTGATTCACTGTGTGCTACAGTGTAAGAACTGGAACATTCTAGAACGCCTGATTCACTGTGTGCTACAGTGTAATAATGGAAACATTCTAGAACACCTGATTCACTGTGTGCTACAGTGTAATAATGGAAACATTCTAGAACGCCTGATTCACTGTGTGCTACAGTGTAAGAACTGGAACATTCTAGAACGCCTGATTCACTGTGTGCTACAGTGTAATAATGGAAACATTCTAGAACGCCTGATTCACTGTGTGCTACAGTGTAATAATGGAAACATTCTAGAACGCCTGATTCACTGTGTGCTACAGTGTAATAATGGAAACATTCTAGAACGCCTGATTCACTGTGTGCTACAGTGTAAGAACTGGAACATTCTAGAACGCCTGATTCACTGTGTGCTACAGTGTAATAATGGAAACATTCTAGAACGCCGGATTCACTGTGTGCTACAGTGTAAGAACTGGAACATTCTAGAACGCCTGATTCACTGTGTGCTACAGTGTAATAATGGAAACATTCTAGAACGCCGGATTCACTGTGTGCTACAGTGTAAGAACTGGAACATTCTAGAACGCCTGATTCACTGTGTGCTACAGTGTAATAATGGAAACATTCTAGAACGCCTGATTCACTGTGTGCTACAATGTAAGAACTGGAACATTCTAGAACGCCTGATTCACTGTGTGCTACAATGTAAGAACTGGAAACATTCTAGAACGCCTGATTCACTGTGTGCTACAGTGTAATAATGGAAACATTCTAGAACGCCTGATTCACTGTGTGCTACAGTGTAATAATGGAAACATTCTAGAACGCCTGATTCACTGTGTGCTACAGTGTAAGAACTGGAACATTCTAGAACACCTGATTTACTGTGTGCTACAGTGTAATAATGGAAACATTCTAGAACGCCTGATTCACTGTGTGCTACAGTGTAATAATGGAAACATTCTAGAACGCCTGATTCACTGTGTGCTACAGTGTAAGAACTGGAACATTCTAGAACGCCTGATTCACTGTGTGCTACAGTGTAATAATGGAAACATTCTAGAACGCCTGATTCACTGTGTGCTACAATGTAAGAACTGGAACATTCTAGAACGCCTGATTCACTGTGTGCTACAATGTAAGAACTGGAACATTCTAGAACGCCTGATTCACTGTGTGCTACAGTGTAATAATGGAAACATTCTAGAACGCCTGATTCACTGTGTGCTACAGTGTAATAATGGAAACATTCTAGAACGCCTGATTCACTGTGTGCTACAGTGTAATAATGGAAACATTCTAGAACGCCTGATTCACTGTGTGCTACAGTGTAATAATGGAAACATTCTAGAACGCCTGATTCACTGTGTGCTACAGTGTAAGAACTGGAACATTCTAGAACGCCTGATTCACTGTGTGCTACAGTGTAAGAACTGGAACATTCTAGAACGCCTGATTCACTGTGTGCTACAGTGTAATAATGGAAACATTCTAGAACGCCTGATTCACTGTGTGCTACAGTGTAATAATGGAAACATTCTAGAACGCCTGATTCACTGTGTGCTACAGTGTAATAATGGAAACATTCTAGAACGCCTGATTCACTGTGTGCTACAGTGTAATAATGGAAACATTCTAGAACGCCTGATTCACTGTGTGCTACAGTGTAATAATGGAAACATTCTAGAACGCCTGATTCACTGTGTGCTACAGTGTAATAATGGAAACATTCTAGAACGCCTGATTCACTGTGTGCTACAGTGTAATAATGGAAACATTCTAGAACGCCTGATTCACTGTGTGCTACAGTGTAATAATGGAAACATTCTAGAACGCCTGATTCACTGTGTGCTACAGTGTAAGAACCGGAACATTCTAGAACACCCGATTCACTGTGTGCTACAGTGTAAGAACTGGAACATTCTAGAACTCCTGATTCACTGTGTGCTACAGTGTAATAATGGAAACATTCTAGAATGCCTGATTCACTGTGTGCTACAGTGTAATAATGGAAACATTCTAGAACGCCGGATTCACTGTGTGCTACAGTGTAATAATGGAAACATTCTAGAACGCCTGATTCACTGTGTGCTACAGTGTAATAATGGAAACATTCTAGAACGCCCGATTCACTGTGTGCTACAGTGTAATAATGGAAACATTCTAGAACGCCTGATTCACTGTGTGCTACAGTGTAAGAACTGGAACATTCTAGAACGCCTGATTCACTGTGTGCTACAGTGTAAGAACTGGAACATTCTAGAACGCCTGATTCACTGTGTGCTACAGTGTAATAATGGAAACATTCTAGAACGCCTGATTCACTGTGTGCTACAGTGTAATAATGGAAACATTCTAGAACGCCTGATTCACTGTGTGCTACAGTGTAATAATGGAAACATTCTAGAACGCCGGATTCACTGTGTGCTACAGTGTAATAATGGAAACATTCTAGAACGCCTGATTCACTGTGTGCTACAGTGTAATAATGGAAACATTCTAGAACGCCTGATTCACTGTGTGCTACAGTGTAAGAACTGGAACATTCTAGAACGCCTGATTCACTGTGTGCTACAGTGTAATAATGGAAACATTCTAGAACGCCTGATTCACTGTGTGCTACAGTGTAATAATGGAAACATTCTAGAACGCCGGATTCACTGTGTGCTACAGTGTAAGAACTGGAACATTCTAGAACGCCTGATTCACTGTGTGCTACAGTGTAATAATGGAAACATTCTAGAACGCCGGATTCACTGTGTGCTACAGTGTAAGAACTGGAACATTCTAGAACGCCTGATTCACTGTGTGCTACAGTGTAATAATGGAAACATTCTAGAACGCCGGATTCACTGTGTGCTACAGTGTAAGAACTGGAACATTCTAGAACGCCTGATTCACTGTGTGCTACAGTGTAATAATGGAAACATTCTAGAACGCCGGATTCACTGTGTGCTACAGTGTAAGAACTGGAACATTCTAGAACGCCTGATTCACTGTGTGCTACAGTGTAATAATGGAAACATTCTAGAACGCCTGATTCACTGTGTGCTACAATGTAAGAACTGGAACATTCTAGAACGCCTGATTCACTGTGTGCTACAATGTAAGAACTGGAACATTCTAGAACGCCTGATTTACTGTGTGCTACAGTGTAATAATGGAAACATTCTAGAACGCCTGATTCACTGTGTGCTACAGTGTAATAATGGAAACATTCTAGAACGCCTGATTCACTGTGTGCTACAATGTAAGAACTGGAACATTCTAGAACACCTGATTTACTGTGTGCTACAGTGTAATAATGGAAACATTCTAGAACGCCTGATTCACTGTGTGCTACAGTGTAATAATGGAAACATTCTAGAACGCCTGATTCACTGTGTGCTACAGTGTAAGAACTGGAACATTCTAGAACGCCTGATTCACTGTGTGCTACAGTGTAATAATGGAAACATTCTAGAACGCCTGATTCACTGTGTGCTACAATGTAAGAACTGGAACATTCTAGAACGCCTGATTCACTGTGTGCTACAATGTAAGAACTGGAACATTCTAGAACGCCTGATTCACTGTGTGCTACAGTGTAATAATGGAAACATTCTAGAACACCTGATTCACTGTGTGCTACAGTGTAATAATGGAAACATTCTAGAACGCCTGATTCACTGTGTGCTACAGTGTAATAATGGAAACATTCTAGAACACCTGATTCACTGTGTGCTACAGTGTAATAATGGAAACATTCTAGAACGCCTGATTCACTGTGTGCTACAGTGTAATAATGGAAACATTCTAGAACGCCTGATTCACTGTGTGCTACAGTGTAATAATGGAAACATTCTAGAACACCTGATTCACTGTGTGCTACAGTGTAATAATGGAAACATTCTAGAACGCCCGATTCACTGTGTGCTACAGTGTAATAATGGAAACATTCTAGAACACCTGATTCACTGTGTGCTACAGTGTAATAATGGAAACATTCTAGAACGCCTGATTCACTGTGTGCTACAGTGTAATAATGGAAACATTCTAGAACGCCGGATTCACTGTGTGCTACAGTGTAAGAACTGGAACATTCTAGAACGCCTGATTCACTGTGTGCTACAGTGTAATAATGGAAACATTCTAGAACGCCTGATTCACTGTGTGCTACAATGTAAGAACTGGAACATTCTAGAACGCCTGATTCACTGTGTGCTACAGTGTAATAATGGAAACATTCTAGAACGCCTGATTCACTGTGTGCTACAGTGTAATAATGGAAACATTCTAGAACGCCTGGTTCACTGTGTGCTACAGTGTAATAATGGAAACATTCTAGAACGCCTGATTCACTGTGTGCTACAGTGTAATAATGGAAACATTCTAGAACGCCCGATTCACTGTGTGCTACAGTGTAATAATGGAAACATTCTAGAACGCCTGATTCACTGTGTGCTACAGTGTAATAATGGAAACATTCTAGAACGCCGGATTCACTGTGTGCTACAGTGTAAGAACTGGAACATTCTAGAACGCCTGATTCACTGTGTGCTACAGTGTAATAATGGAAACATTCTAGAACGCCGGATTCACTGTGTGCTACAGTGTAAGAACTGGAACATTCTAGAACGCCTGATTCACTGTGTGCTACAGTGTAATAATGGAAACATTCTAGAACGCCTGATTCACTGTGTGCTACAATGTAAGAACTGGAACATTCTAGAACGCCTGATTCACTGTGTGCTACAGTGTAATAATGGAAACATTCTAGAACGCCGGATTCACTGTGTGCTACAGTGTAAGAACTGGAACATTCTAGAACGCCTGATTCACTGTGTGCTACAGTGTAATAATGGAAACATTCTAGAACGCCTGATTCACTGGGTGCTACAGGTGTAAGATCTGGAACATTCTAGAACGCCGGATTCACTGTGTGCTACAGTGTAATAATGGAAACATTCTAGAACGCCGGATTCACTGTGTGCTACAATGCAAGAACTGGAACATTCTAGAACGCCTGATTCACTGTGTGCTACAATGTAAGAACTGGAACATTCTAGAACGCCTGATTCACTGTGTGCTACAGTGTAATAATGGAAACATTCTAGAACGCCTGATTCACTGTGTGCTACAGTGTAATAATGGAAACATTCTAGAACGCCCGATTCACTGTGTGCTACAATGTAAGACCTGGAACATTCTAGAACGCCCGATTCACTGTGTGCTACAGTGTAATAATGGAAACATTCTAGAACACCTGATTCACTGTGTGCTACAGTGTAATAATGGAAACATTCTAGAACGCCTGATTCACTGTGTGCTACAGTGTAAGAACTGGAACATTCTAGAACGCCTGATTCACTGTGTGCTACAGTGTAATAATGGAAACATTCTAGAACGCCTGATTCACTGTGTGCTACAGTGTAAGAACTGGAACATTCTAGAACGCCTGATTCACTGTGTGCTACAGTGTAAGAACTGGAACATTCTAGAACGCCTGATTCACTGTGTGCTACAGTGTAAGAACTGGAACATTCTAGAACGCCTGATTCACTGTGTGCTACAGTGTAATAATGGAAACATTCTAGAACGCCTGATTCACTGTGTGCTACAGTGTAATAATGGAAACATTCTAGAACGCCTGATTCACTGTGTGCTACAGTGTAATAATGGAAACATTCTAGAACGCCTGATTCACTGTGTGCTACAGTGTAATAATGGAAACATTCTAGAACGCCTGATTCACTGTGTGCTACAGTGTAAGAACTGGAACATTCTAGAACGCCTGATTCACTGTGTGCTACAGTGTAATAATGGAAACATTCTAGAACGCCTGATTCACTGTGTGCTACAGTGTAAGAACTGGAACATTCTAGAACGCCTGATTCACTGTGTGCTACAGTGTAAGAACTGGAACATTCTAGAACGCCTGATTCACTGTGTGCTACAGTGTAATAATGGAAACATTCTAGAACGCCTGATTCACTGTGTGCTACAGTGTAATAATGGAAACATTCTAGAACGCCTGATTCACTGTGTGCTACAGTGTAATAATGGAAACATTCTAGAACGCCTGATTCACTGTGTGCTACAGTGTAAGAACTGGAACATTCTAGAACGCCTGATTCACTGTGTGCTACAGTGTAATAATGGAAACATTCTAGAACGCCTGATTCACTGTGTGCTACAGTGTAAGAACTGGAACATTCTAGAACGCCTGATTCACTGTGTGCTACAGTGTAAGAACTGGAACATTCTAGAACGCCTGATTCACTGTGTGCTACAGTGTAATAATGGAAACATTCTAGAACGCCGGATTCACTGTGTGCTACAATGTAAGAACTGGAACATTCTAGAACGCCTGATTCACTGTGTGCTACAGTGTAATAATGGAAACATTCTAGAACGCCGGATTCACTGTGTGCTACAGTGTAAGAACTGGAACATTCTAGAATGCCTGATTCACTGTGTGCTACAGTGTAATAATGGAAACATTCTAGAACGCCTGATTCACTGTGTGCTACAATGTAAGAACTGGAACATTCTAGAACGCCTGATTCACTGTGTGCTACAATGTAAGAACTGGAACATTCTAGAACGCCTGATTTACTGTGTGCTACAGTGTAATAATGGAAACATTCTAGAACGCCCGATTCACTGTGTGCTACAGTGTAATAATGGAAACATTCTAGAACGCCTGATTCACTGTGTGCTACAGTGTAAGAACTGGAACATTCTAGAACGCCTGATTCACTGTGTGCTACAGTGTAATAATGGAAACATTCTAGAACGCCTGATTCACTGTGTGCTACAGTGTAAGAACTGGAACATTCTAGAATGCCTGATTCACTGTGTGCTACAATGTAAGAACTGGAACATTCTAGAACGCCTGATTCACTGTGTGCTACAATGTAAGAACTGGAACATTCTAGAACGCCTGATTTACTGTGTGCTATATTGTAATAATGGAAACATTCTAGAACACCTGACTCACTGTGTGCTACAGTGTAAAAAAAAAAAACTGGAACATTCCTGGCAATGATGTTAAACTGTAACAAGCAGAACCTTCTAGAACATCTTCTGACTGACTGCTCAATAAACTATGATAACTGGAACACATCTAACCGATGGAACGTTCTAGACCTAAATACCAGACCACTGTGCATTGCACTGTAATAATGGGAATATTCCAGAATATTAGACAACTGTTCATGTCACTGTAATATTTTTGCAAGACTCTAGAACAGAGTACAGGGCGGTCATGGGGATGTTCCAGAACATCAGACAGCGGTGTGCTGTAATAAGGTACCATAACGATTGTAAAGTGCTAGAACAGAGTACGCTGTAATTATTGGAGGATTCTAGAACAGGGACGGTGTAATATTTGGAACGTTCTAGAACATAAGTCTACTGTGTGTGATCAGTGTAATAATTGTCATTTTGAGAAGTTGATCTAGAACATTCTAGAACACTGTGTGCCACAATGTAAATCTGGAACATTCAAGAACATCTGATTAACTGGTGCTAGAGTGTAAAAAACCGGAACATTCTAGAACGTCAGATTCACTGTGCATTACATTATAATACCATTATGGAATCCATTACAGTCTAACGATTGGAATATTCAAGAACACTTGATCCACTGTGTGCTACAGTGTAAAAATTGAGTGATTCTAGAACACTGTCCAATGTAATGCTTGGAAAATTCTAGAACATCAGACTACAGTACTAACTACTACAACCAACGTCCCTGTAGTGTTTATAGAAAGAGAAACAGAGTAATTCATCCCAGTCCAAGGGGATGTGGTAGCTTAGTTAAGGTGTTGGACTATTGATAAGAAGGTTGTGAGTCCGAATCCCAGGTCCACCAAGCTACCACTGCTGAGCAACGCCCTTACTCCTCAACTGTATAAATGTGATAAATGTAAGTCACTCTGTATAATGGGATCTGCCAAATGTTCTGGTAACTTTTGAGAAAAAGGAAACCAACTGATTGACCACTTAGTTGTTGGGTTGAACCTGTAGACACCTTAAGCACAATTAACATCAGTGCTGTAGCATTTTTTTTATTATTTTTTTTTTTTTAATTAAATTGCACATAAATTATCCATAAATTTTTCCTCTTCTATAGCCCTCCTGTTCTTTGCCCAATTCATCATCTTTTCCTACGAACACAATAAATTTGTTGTCAAAATGACCGAATGCGGACATAAATACTACAGTGACCTCTTTCATTCTCAGGCTTGACTGGAACATCACTTTGCTCAGCGGTGATGGTGTTAAACTCATTATTTTTGTATGAATCAGAATCCTGCGAGCTAACACTGTTATGATGTTCGATCAGAAACGGTAATAAACACCAAGGCGGGATGTGGAGTCTAAATCTATATCTGATTTATTATCCTCACACGATGTAGAATTTACTTACTTCTACTCTTGTAGATGCCCATGCATGCTTAAAAACTAGATACAAAAATGTACAAAAGTTTTTACTTTATTTCAAATATGAAATTTTATATTTTATCTATTTAAGCTTTTCATGATTTATTTCAATGAAATTCTTTTTTTAATTTCAGTAAAAACAATTCTCTTGATATACATGTATTTATCATTAAATCTCAATTATATTTTTTAAAATGTATTTATTATTTACATATATTTTTTCATTTTAAATATGCAATTCATTTGTTTTATAAAAATGTATTTACATTAACAGAAGTGAATGTAAAAAAGAAATCACTTGACATATATGTTATTTTATTATTTTAAAGTATGATATTTGCTTGATTTACGGCATTTATTATGAGAATAAGTATAAGAATGACATTTTTGAAATATGAAATTGATGTATTATTTCTTTTTATTTAAATAATCAAATTGTCTTATGTTCTTTTAGTTCCTAGTATGTCTTATGTTCCTAGTATACAATAGTCTTTTATTTCTTTGTTTTTATTTTTTTATATGAAATTCTTGTTTTATTTCTTTTTAATTAAAAAATTAAATTGCCTCGTGTTCTTTTACATTTATTCCTAGTATACAATAGTCTAGATTTTATTTTATTTTATTTTATTTTATTTTATTTTATTTTATTTTATTTTATTTTATTTTATTTTATTTTATTTTATTTTATATAAGTAAAATTGTCATGAGCTATGGTCCTTTTAAGTGGAATTTTCTATAAGCTCATATCTTTATAAACCTCCAGAAGCGATGTGGTTTTAAAGACAGAGTGTTCACACCTCATATTGATCTGATTTAGTTTTTTTTATAGTTTACTGCTCATTTTGATCCTTGTGTTATTTGTGCAGTTTTGTGTCTATGCTGTACATGTTCCCTGGTGTAACTTGCACGTCGCCTCACTTCCTCCCTTCCTCACTTCCCCTTTATAAATGAAGCTCCTAAAAACCCTGCTGTCTCCTGGCTGCAAAGGTCAGCGTAATGAAATCTCTGACACCGCATGTTTTCGCTCGAACTGCGGCCTCCGTTTCGCCTGTATGCTGATGGAGTGGCGTTGTCTTTCATTAGTTTGGGTTTGAGGTTTTCAGCAACCACTCGTGCTGGCTTCGAGCGGTATTGAAAGCAGTTTTCCGGCACTGCTAGGCATGTGTTTAATTGTGTGTTTGGTTTGGCCTGGGCTCGAGAGCGGCTTCTGGTTATCCATCGCTTATTAATGGCTTTGATGCCGAAACCCAAAAGCTTCTTGTTTCCATTTTAAGGCCGTTGGTGTGTGAGGCAGATTCAGGGGAAGTCTGTGTGTGTGTGTGTGTATATGTGTGTGTGTATGTGTCTGCATGTGTTCAACATGATGCCTTTTATTAGCAAACAATGATGAGTTTACTTAGCATGTGTGTGTGTGTGTGAGTCATGCTGGTTTTTGCCAGTAATTGTCATCAATACAGGTCTTGTATATATGATACAAACAATAATGTCAATTAAAATAAAATAAAATAAAATAAAATAAACAGCTGGATCTACGTCTCCCAAAACAGATGTGTTTTTGTTTATTTTTTTTAATTTTAAATTAAGCCACTTGTCTCATATGTGATTACGTTCTCCACTACAACAACAAAATGTGTTCAAACATAAAGCTGTTTCTGGTTCTGACTTAATCCTTATTTAGCGAGTAATCATATTAGGGGTACTTATTACGTTCAGTTATTTCCAGAGGCGTTGTTTTTGTTTTGTTTGTAGCTCCCTTAAACGGGAATTTTCCTTTTATGTTAAGAAACGAAAAACCGCTTATTTTGAGAAATCACACACATTAGCTTTTCTTCTTCTATTTTTAATAACTTTTCTTCCTTTTGTTCCTGGTTTTCCCGACCGAACGTGACAACACCTTAAACTGAGACAAAGAGGAAACAAACAGTGAGTGGCGGTTTCTTTGACAGATCGACGTCAACATGACGATCGCTCTGGACGTGTACACACAAGCTTGGAAAGGAGAATTCAACAGGCCTACCGCACATCTAGAACCAGCACTTTCCCAAATTCCAAAAACTTGTCAGCGTCTAAAACCTTTTGACGCCATCAAGTGGCTTCGCAAATTACGCTGTTTCGTGCTGAAGGCGAAGATTAATTAAGGAATGCGGAGTGTGCACCAGAACACACCGCTTTGAGAAAGCATCTCATGTTTAAGAGAAGAAAAGAGAAGAAAAGAAAAGCCACGGCCTTTTAACACTCTGAGATCACACGTCAGGGCAGCCAGAGTCTTCTTTCCAGCGTGGTGTCAGAGACAGCTATTTGGACGGCGGCCCAGAGTTTGTGCTTATTTGTCTTTTATAAAAAGGACAACTGTAGAAGCTGCGCCAAGGCGCCCTTAGGCTCCTGCGATCTGCTGAGGCGGGAGAGTGTCGGTTTTTCGGGGCAGAAGCTCTCAGCTGCTCCCCAGATGTGCTAGCGGTGGGCGTCCGCTGCCTGAACCAGAGTCAGATTAGCGACTGTTCTTTTATTTTGTCAGCGCCGATACAGAACACACAATACATTAGTGTGTGTTAAAAGCAGGGGGAAAAACTCGCCACGGGCCAATAATTCGCAGGTGGCATTCGAATGCCGAGTGCGTGACCATGCTGGTGACCGCACAGAACGTTCTTCTTATCATTAAAGGGGGGGGGGGGGGGAATCGTAACATTACTTTTAACTTTTATGGTGGCCATGGGTTTAATTTGCTGTGCGTGTGGGGAACTTTCCTTTTTGTCTCTGTGAAACGGGAATTTTTGGATATTTTCCAATAGTTCCCGAAAAAAAAGCGTGGCAACCGAAATGCAAACAGGCGTTTTTTTTTTGTTTTTTTTTTTTGTGGTCTTGATCTTACAAGCCAAGACTGATGTCTGCAGCTGGAATAATTGAGAGCTTGTAGAACATTGCTCGTTACGCAAATATCTAAACTACAGCGATTACATCAGCACGTCTGTCATGCTAAAGAGGTCAGCATTTGATAGCGTTTGAAGCCCAATGAAAAAAAAAAAAGAGAAGTGTTTCAATTAATGGCCCAATTTTCCTTTAAATAAAAAAATTGTTATTAAATTAATAGAATTGTGAATCAATTAATTAAATTAATAGAAAAACATTTACAGATTAAATTTGTTGTAGTAGCATGGACATAAAAGCTACGTGAGGCCATAATCATCTAATCATTATCGGTATTGATGCAAGATATTCTTGCATTATAGATATATATTATAGATAGATAGATAGATAGATAGATAGATAGATAGATAGATAGATAGATAGATAGATAGATAGATAGATAGATAGATAGATAGATAGATAGATAGATAGATAGATAGATAAATTTATCATCATTGTAAATATGTAAAAACATGAACAACAAATAAATAAGGGAGTATGTGCATAAAAATATGTGCTAGTTGTATACACAGCACAATGTGTATAAAGAAAAATATAATTATATATTAGTGCATTATATGTAACAGTATAACAGTAACAGATAAAAATACAGAGCATTATTAATAATAATAATATCTGAGAAAAAGATATGAAATATTAAGGCCCTACATGTATAAGTTCATATTAAAATAATAATAATAATAATAATAATAAAAAAAAAAAAATAATAATAATAATAATAACATCTGAAAAATGGATATGACTTCCTAAGACTGTCCTACATATAAATTCCCATAATAGACAAACAAATAGATAAATAAATAAATAAATAAATAAATAAATAAATAAATAAATAAATAAATAAATAATATCAGCAAAAAAAGAAAAAAAAAAGATTTTTTCATTCATGTATCTCTAGCTGCTGTATCCCCATCAGTGTGTCGATGGATCCGGAAGCAATCCTAGGAACACTAGGTGAGATCTGGAAATACAGTGGAGATTAGACGCCAATCTATCACAGCACCCCATACACACACACACACACACACACTTATTCACACCTAGAAGCAATTCCTAGAAACACAATGTTTCCGGAGAAAACCTCTAAACCCACACAGACACGGGAAGAGCATGAGACTCTCCAAACACACACTTACACAGAGCAACCCCGAAGCTCAGGATCGAACTTCTCCCGACAACATGATGTCATTTCACATGGATTATAGCATTCTGGAGAACTTATAACAATTAGAATGAAGTTAGAATGAAAATAACCGATGATTATTGATGCAAATTATTATTTTTTTAAATAAACTCCTATATAAAATCAGCTATAAAATGAAGACTCGACCTTGCCATTGTTCCATCGTGTTATAAAACTTCTCCTTCATTTCAGCTCACTGGATTTACGTCATCTCTCTGGGTCTAGATCATCAGGACAGGAGACTAGATGGTTTAACTGAAGGTCATGACTTTTTTACTAAACCTAGACACCAGAGCTAATTTCCGATGAATGAGGAGGTACCGGCTTTACTTCCATTTTTATGGAACTCTTTTCGGATGGAATTTTTATAGTATAAGTGTGACTGAATTTAATCTCCTTTCACAAAAGGCTTATACCTGCTGCACCCTAAAGTGGGAGCATCCATCCACCCATCAAGCCATGCATCTGTCTGTCCGTCCTTCCGTCCATCCATCAAACCATTCATCCATCCGCCATCCATCAAATCATCGATCCATCCATCCATTAAATCATCCATCCATCCATCCATGCATCCATCCATCCACCATCCATCAAATCATCCATCCATCCACCATCCATTAAATCATCCACCCATCCATCCATCAAATCATCCATCCATCCACCCATCCATCCATCCATCCATCCACCCTACACAAAGTCGCAGAGAACCATCTACCTGACTCAGTGCTCAGTGACCTGACCTTGAAATACAACTCTACTGAAACACTGGATCCTCAAAACTTTTTATAAAACAATAAACCTAGCCCTTAAAGCCAGCAGAAAACAAGAAATATTGAAAACTAGTAACTGAAATCAGTTTAAAGTTCTGTAAACACCCTACATATGCAAATAGAGTTTAATAACCATGCCTCCACGTTAGTTAGTGTGTAATTGATTTAAGTTTTGTGAGCATTTGCAAAAAGAAATTTAATTTAACCCAATTAAGTAAGTAAAATGTAGACGCCTGGGTTTTGGATGCATGTTTACGTAAGCAGTTAAGTAAAGCAGTAATAATTCTAATAGTTTTCTATTCTAAATCAATTTTTCTCTGTGTAACTCAAGTCCGAGACCTTGTTTTTTTGTTGCTTTTGTATTAATTTGCGATGATCTCCTAGTTTGCTTTCAGTTCATTAAGTGAAGTTTAGCTAACGTTAGTCATTTAAAGATGTTAGCGCTTGATTTTAGTCACGTAAAAATCCATTTTTAGTTGTTTCTTCAACGTTCGAAATCCTCTATTATTCGACATAAATGATTTGAGCGTTTCTAATGACATGTTCAGGGAAACTTTCTTAAAATATTTATATTGGAGAGTTAATTATTTGCTGGTTAGCAATCAAAGAGTTGCTGTGTGGTTGTGAAACAGTAATAACTGGGTAGAAATCAGGCCATGTGTGTAAACAGTGAAAATAATTTGGTTTGGGAAACAATAGCCGTCTCTCATCTCATCCCGAACCGCAAATAGCAAACTGTTGACACTTTTTGGCCGTGTCAGGTTTGCGGTGCATGGTGGGATGATAAACCTGACGCGACCTTTTCTTTCCTCGCCTACATCCTGGGCTCGTGGTCTCGTAATTTAGCTGTGATTAAAAATTGAAGAGAAGCACTTTGTGTAAACAGTGTGTCGCAAAAACCCAGCCACGACGGAGCCTCAGCCGGTGATTAGTCAGCCATGTTGGGAGACGGGAGATGACACAAGGATGGCAGACTGTGTTTTTCTTTTTATGAATCACAGATACCTCCCTAGAGGGTGAGATAAAGATAGGAGCTTCGGAGAAAAGGAAACGCTTGATTTAAGGCATTATTTCGGTAAATTACCCGACGCTCCAACGAGGGTTTAATTGCTAACGTAAAATCACAGAGCAAAAACGGCAGTGCATATGTGTTTTGAATAGAGACAGACGTTCAGATGTATTCTGGGGTTTGATGTCCTCATTTGTCACCTCTCTCTCTCTCTCTCTCTCTCTTTCTTTCCTCCGTGGTTCTTCCTCTGCCTCACCTCTTTATATCTAATAGCCAATTTGCTGCATGAGCTGCATGAGCAGACACACGATCTCACCTCTTTTAAACTCACACACTTCTAGACATTATTGAGGTCTGATTAGGGCTAGAAAGGCTGACAAATTTACCAATTACACAGATGAAGAGGTGTACGGTTCCTTTTAGGCGGGATCGTGTTAACTTTTATCCGCCGTGAGGTCACAAGCCTCCATTTTTTAAACAGATTTTTATTTAAGAATTAGACTCGGCTTGAAAAGTGAAGCTGTTGGTGACGTAAATCCAATATATATATATATATATATATTTACGGATGGATGGATGGATGGTGCTAGCTAGGAAAACAGAAGATCAGTCATATTAGATAGGTCAAGATTTGACCTCTCTAATATGGAGAAGGGACACTGGGATGTCCGTCCTTGTGTTTTATATGTTACGATGTTGTGCATTACTAAAAAAGCTTCATTTTCCTTTCTGCTGATGATCGATTCCACTGATATACTTCTCTACGCTGAATGCATCTTCGACAAGCAGCAGTGCCTCGAAGTCAGGCTAGCTAGCTAGCTAGCAAAACTGGGAAGTTGATCTCAGCTGCAAGGTTCGCTAACGTTAGCAAAAGCGAGTCATCTGGATATGAAGATCTGGTAAGCTTCTGTACTCTTAAATGATTTTAAATCATTTCTCTCCAGAATACTGAGAAAGAAAGAAATATATACCAAAAACACAAATTTGGAAATTTTTGGTTTGGTCCAAACACCAATTATTATCTTCTGAACTAAAATGAGTCATCTTTAGTTATGGTCATGGTCATGATTCTGCATCAAAACCAGACATTCGGTCGCAAATATGGAAGGAGAGATTTTTCCCAGCTAATTTTCACAGCATTTGCTTTGTTACAATCGTCTGAAATTTCTGCGCTGTAAGGTACTGATACACGTATTAATGCCTTAGTCCAGATTACTATCTGTACTATCTTACCCACTTTCCTCTCCTATTACTTATGCCTTAATTACTAATTAATTCATCACAGTTACGAAGTAATTAGCCATGGGTTTAAGCCTCAACCAGGACAGTTTATGGGCTCATTTACATAACAGAAATATCAGCTATAACAATAAAATCGTACATGAGAATAACAGGAAGTCATATATACTTTCTTAACTTTTATCCCGCGTTGAGGTGACAGTAAAGTTCAAGCCTCCATATTTAACCCAATTTAACTTAAGAATCAATTTGGGCTTTTGTGGTGTGGTGTGCAGAAATTATACTTTTGGGAAAGCTGTAAAAAGAGGATGAGAAGTGATCTGTCATCTTGTGCTCTTGGTTACAGAGCATCTTCGAAAACAATTTCAGGCCCAATCTGGAACATGGCTCTTGTGGTGGGGTGAATGAATCATTTCTCACGAGTCGTGAGTCATAAATCACGAATCATGGATCACAAATCGCGAATGTTGACCATCTTTAGTGCTGGATTGATAACACATTGAAATGAAGTTTTATTGATGATACAGTGAGACAGATATGTAAGCATTTGTAGTGTGTGTGTGTGAGAGAGAGAGGGAGAGGGAGAGAGAGAGAGAGAGAGAGAGAGAGAGAGAGAGAGAGAAAGACTAATAATATCAAAAACATGAATGAAAAGATGCCTCGTTGATCTAATTCCTATTTCATATCAAGTCTGAGAATTCCGGAAACCAGTAATTTCATCCTCGTTTCCCACTTCTGAATTTACACGCTGCTGTTTGTTTGCTAAGTGAAAACGTGGCTGTATGATATTAATATAATATCACCTAGCATAAGTATATGGCTGTGTTCATGTGAAACATATCTTCCCAGTTTACACTGATTTATACGGAAATTTATACGAAAATTCCGGTGTTTAGACATTTCCTTGTGTTTATTGCATTCGAATCTTAGCTAATGCTTATAATTCATCATTGTGTGAAAATTGCATTTAATATTTGATCATGTTTGATAATAATAATCATATGTATGAAGGTTCATTTGTGTTTTTATGTGATTGAGTAGTGTTTAGTTGGTGTGTTTATTATGTAACATAAGCTAGCCAAGGTTAGCATGACTTCTCTCAGAAACCTAGGAAAGCATATCTGTAAAAATATGGATTAAACCTACACCGATTAGTTGATTGCAAGATTTCTTTAGAGACTTGAACTATGCAGTCTCACCCCTTCCAATATGGCCGACACGTTTTTTTTTTTTCTCTCAGAAGTAGTTACCGCTAATTCGGCAATCTAGTATTTTTGTCCGTCTGTTACTGAAACACAACAATGTAAGCAGGTGAATTTGTATGCTTACGGAAAGAAAGAAAGAAAGACAGATGCAGGGAGGGGTGTGTGACACAAAAAAGAGTCCGAGAGGACTGAGGAAAAGAGACAGAGACAGGAAAAACAAGTAAGCAATAGCAACTGAAGTGTACACACTGAAGACTCAGTTAAAGCACATGCTTTCTGTCTGATCTGTCATTTCTCTTTCTGTCAGTCTGGACACCGGACTGCTTTTCTGACTTGCCCATGGCTAAGATGTGTGTGTGTGTGTGTGTGTGTGTGTGTGTGTGTGTATTTGAGATACAGAACAAACAGGCCTGAGGCAAGGAAGGACAGTTTACTACTCTTCTGAAAAGGTGTATTTGTATGCTTTCCCTCTGTCTGTCTTTCTGTTTTTCTGTGTGTGTGTGTGTGTGTGTGTGTGTGTGTGTGTGTATGTGTAGGTGTGTGTGTGTGTGTTTTCTCCAACAAACATCCATTCATCTTCAGTAAGTGCTTTATCCTGGTCAGGGTGGCTGTGGATCCAGAGCTTTTTTTGGGGAATACAGTCCAGATGGAAAAACAGTTGACTAGTAACACAGCAGATCAAGACACACTATTAAACAAAGGCAAAAATATTTGGAAAGCGCAAAAATGACACTAGCGTGGAAAAATGATAATAAGGTAGACAAACGGGCCAAGAAAAAGTTGTGAAAAATAATGAGAATTTCATTTATATTAAAATATCCATAGATAGATTATTAACATTAATAAAGTCTGCA